>NC_049209.1:2487948-2677948 GCF_013347855.1 Anguilla anguilla | reverse complement strand
GTCAGAGCCCCCATACCGCGATTCCTGCGGCCTGGGCATAATTTCTGAAGGGGGGGGGGGTTACAGTGCAGTCGAGTGGATTCTATGAGGCAAAAAGGCAGGTGAGGGACCGTCACCACAAGGGGGCAGTCAAGGAAGGGAGGCATTTTAGCGCCATATCGGGGGGGCATAAGTACGGCCCGGCAAACCGGGGAAGGGGGGAGAACTCTGGGCCCTGTCAGATCCAAATTTAGCATAGTGACAAAAAAGACGTTGAGATGCTGAGCCATGCTATTACACTGCCTACAGGGACATCCAGAGGAGGCTTCCTGCTATTTACAAACCCAAAGGGCAGCAGAGCACGGGGGCAGGATGTACTCGCTGACCAAAGTAGGCCGACATCTCGTATTGATGGAGCATCTTTTCGTTCTCGCCAACGCGCTGGAAAGCGACGCACCGACGCGCAGCTTCCGTTAGCGGGCGGACACTTTCGAGTCTTCGAGAAACTTTCCACTGTTTTCGTGAAACTTGGACCCCGTTTCCCAGGTGCGATCAGTACCGCAGAGAACACCGAGACCTCCCAGCCATCAAAAATCAGAAAAAGTGAAGCGTATCGAGTCGGAGCAATGTCGCACAGACCAGCCTGGGGGACTGCAGACGGACAAAAGCCGAGGATGCAAAAGCAAGTCAGAGGAGAGGGCGCTCGTCAGCGCTCGCCCAAATTCAGGAGGTCAGAGAGACAGAACAGGCTCCCAGAAACGATGAGTCACTCCAGACTGGGAGAAAAGTTAGAGTAAAGGATAAGAAGACAAAGAGAAATTCACCACAGACTCTTGAAAGACGGAAAAGGCAGCCTCCGTCAGCTCGTGGAGTCCAGGAGTCGGCGGGTTTTCACCCAGTCACTGGCGGCGTGGTTGCTGGGATGGTTTGAGAATGGCTCCAGCGAAGGCCTGGTTTGAGCAAGAGCTCCGAGTTTGGATCACCCTGTCCTGAACAAGCAGGGCATTCAATCCACAACCGTACGCTATGGAATAAACTAGCAGACATTACCTGCCAAACAGCCCATTTAATCCACGCTGTGTTTATATTTACCTGACAAACAGGGCATTTAATCCACGACTGTACATTATGGAATAAGCCAGTAGACATTAATTTAATCCATGCCCGTACACTATGGAATAAGCCAGCAGACATTACCTGGTGAGCTGCATCATGGGTAATGCCTGACTGAAGGAAGAAGCCGAAGGCCATTTTGTAAACACGGCCATTGAGCTTTATGCAGCGCTCAGAGATAATAAATTGACGGGTATAAACAGACAAAAACACCGCCATCACACCGCCATCACACCCATCACACCATCACACCATCATCACACCATCACACCATCACACCGCCCTCACACCATCACACCGCCATCACACCACATTTACACCATCACACCGCCATCACACCATCACACCGCCATCACCGCTGTCAGCTGAAAACGCCGCGGAACGGCGGTGGACATTCACGTACGGCTTAAGTAGTACTGGCCAGCCAATAGAGGAGGAGCAGCAGCCTGTCACTCATTCCCTGAGGAGGAGCTAAGTGGATTTATGATGCCTTCGGACAGGTCAGTTTTTTTTAAAAACATGCTTTACATTTAGGCCACACTGTATTCTACAGAGGTCGGGCGGATGCTCAGCTGACTCCGTTATCTATTTTTAGGAGTTATTAGTTATTATGAGTAATCGGATCAATGCCATTTGAATAATTTCTCGCACACTATCGATTTCATAGCTCAGCCAAAGTTAACAGAGAATAATTAGCATCAAGTTAAAGGTGTGTGTACAGATGAGAGTATGTGTGGGTGTGCGCGCGCTTGTGTGTGTATAGGAGTGTGTGTGTGCATATGTGTGCATGTGGGTGTGTGAATGCGGTGTGGATGTGTGTGTGTGTGTGTGTGTGTGCGTGCTTGTGTGTGTATAGGTGAGAGTATGTGTGCGTGTGTGTGTGCATGCGTGTGGGTGGGTGTGTGCATGTGTGCGTGTGCGTGTGTGTGTGTGCAGGGGTGGGGGAGGGGTCCTGCTCCCGCTCCCAAAGACCAATCCCCTTCATCCATCAGGAATATTCCCCCATTTCGGTCTTACTTTTCCATCCTAATCACACCAAGCCCAATGGACTCAAAGCCAGATTAAAGTTTAATAATCCACATCCACAGAAGACTGCGCACAGAGCGCTCGCTTAAAAACCACCCGCTTCCCTGCCTGACCAAGACTTGCGCATTTTTAAACTTATCAAATATAAATAATAGTGAGCCGCCATTAAGACCCATTTCTGATGTAGATGGATGGGCCCATTAAAAAGGAGGCTTAATGAAGTGTCTTTCTTTTTTGCTCTCCCAAGGTTCAGCAATAAACTAAAATGAGGAACAATTTCTTTCTGTCCATTATATTAAATTACTCGCTCTGTTCTCTTATATTCCGTCTCAAGGTTCGATGAGCTGTTGAGAGACCCATATTAGTGACTTCTGATGTCTTCCATGGGAATGATTCTGAAAAAAATGGTAATGGAGGGAGGGGGGGAAAAAAAGGCATATAAACCAGGCTATTTTCATTTGTTGGGTTTCATTTTAGGACACCGAATCTGAGAATTTCTCTACGAGTTTCCCCCACATCATGCAGTAGATTTCACAGCACTGCCGCAGTCGTTAGATCCAACACTAGTATCTACGGCACTTACAGACAGCTTCATATCTGGCATGTAATTGAATCCAAAAGATGTTCGAATGCATCGCGTGTGTGTGAAATGAGCCTTCGTATAACCGGCACTTCAAAAAAAAAAAAAAAGAAAAAAAAAAAAGCTCCCAGAGGAATAATTTTAAATAAGTGAAGAAGAAATCTCAAAGGATGGCTTTGAAAGTCCGAGTTCCCCTCCGCTCCAAAAAGCCTGCAAACGCAGGTGAATCCTCGGCTAACGGCCTCCATACTAAAGAAAATCTCAGCCATTCACACAAGCTTGTTATTTTCACATATTCTACAGAATCCTTTTCTTTGTAATGAGCGCTCCCCCGCCTGAGAGCGCTTCCTCAAAATGGCGGTGATCGATCCGGCTCATTCCACTCCCTGAATGAAGATTCACAATTACTTTTTTCCAATTTCAGAAAGATATTACAGCTGACCAGGTTTTTCAGGTACTTCAGCACCCCCTCCCCCCCCACCCCCACCCCCAACACCCCCATTCCTACCCTTAACCGAATAAAACGGACTCCAATTTGAGGCAAAATAGACCATAAAATCTGGTGATGTGCCCGTTCTATTGTAAACTAGTACTTCAGGAGTCGCCCAGTCACGTTCATTAAAATGGAAAGTTCCAAATGGATCATTCTTTTCACGAGGAGAAAGATGAAAAATGAAACAGACGCTCTTGAAAAGCAATGCATTTTCTAGCGATGGACGTGCTACGCTTTCTGATTTCTTATTTCGGTTTCTTCTTTGTCTCCTGCGTCGTGCCGATCCGCGATCACGGCAGCAACGCACTCTCGTACACGTCTCTCGCAGTTTTACACCGTAAATCCATTTATACAGCGAGATATAATCCACAAACGCGTGGCACGGAACCGACACAGAACCGGAGTGGAACCGGAGTGGAACTGGAGCGGAAACGGAGGGGAAACGGAGTGGAACCGGAGCGGAACCGGAGCGGAACCGGAGCGGAAACGGAGCGGAAACGGAGGGGAACCGGAGTGGAACCGCCCGGCGTGGAGATGTTCCTCCATTCAGCTCTGTAGCCAGCAGCCAGACCAGCGCCACACCAGACTGCTGAAGATGAGCAGGGCTGGTCTGGGTGAGGAAGACGTCCTGGGGCCTTCACCTGCTGCCCCAGGGACGTACAGGTGGGCCAACATCGGGGGATTTTTTACGGAAATCACATGCTTGCTTTTGACACCTGTCACATGATATAACCTTGACTGTGTGACCTTGTGTGATCCAGCTCACACAACAAACAAATAAATCACTGGTCTTAGTAAAGAGGGGAGCGTTTCACTGGGAGCAAGTTTAAAATGTACTTCACTCTGCCCAGAGTATAGTAGAGCATGGGGGGCGGGGGGCGGAGGGGTGCAGTCTTTCGGAACAACTTTCATCAAGCGAGGAGTTATGCAGATGGGTTCCCCAAACCTTCAGGGGAGCACGACGGGGGACCGAGCTGAGCAGGGGGTTTTATCTAAACCCCACCCCCCCCCCAATCTCCCGTCCCGCTCCATGCTAATGCTCTCCTCAAGGCACAACCAAGGTTCGGGGGGGCCGCCATTTTAATGCAGGGGTGTCAGAGCCGCATGTAATTAAGGGAATTACAGCCTTTCGTCGCATAATGAAGGCACCAGGCGAAGAGAGTCGTGCGCTGGAAAGACTCTCAAAAGCAGGAGCAGCAGTGGGGGGGGGGGGGAGATTGGGGGGCGAGAAACGTCCCATGAGATGGTGTGTATGTATCTCCGTGCGGCAGTCAGTCAGGCCCGCGAGCCCCCCCCCCCCCCCCCCCAGAATGGACAGGAGGGGTGCACAAACCTCAGAAAGGTAAAGGTGAACTCAGGTAAGGACGAGCCGCAGTGTGTACAGAGGCAGGTACAGTACAGTGTGTTTCACAGACAGGCCTGCTGCCTGCGGTCTGTGTTACAGCAGGAAACGGTCTCAGGTCTTGGCAGTAGCTCCTAAAACCAGGTTCTGTGTATTCTGGCTCTGTACCGCCCTGTAACGGCAAGTCCAAGTCCTCGGCCCCGGTGTGGCCGTACGCGTAGGTCTGGAGTGCGACAGGGTGACCCAATATTTTCTCATGAATTAATTACTAGACTTGCCAGTATGCTTGCGAGAGCTGATGCTCGTCTGCACAAGACTGCGTGGTCCAGCAGTGTGTCTCCCCCAAAGTAGACATGAAATCTATGCCTATGTATACGGACACACGCAAAGTTTTCTTCTTGGCAAAACCAAACACAAAAAACTCCCACAAAAAAACTCCCGCAAGCCAGACAGGAAGAGGACAGGAGCCTCGCAAACAGCCCCAGAGCAAGGCCTCGAGTCGGGCCGAGGTCGGGAGCCGCTGCCTCAGGAAGCGCGGCAGAGACCATTTCTCTTCGAGCCACGGCATCAGATAACCGAGCCGGCGTGGGCCCGGCTGAGGATGCTGACCCCCCCCCCCACCCCCCAATATCACCCGCCCTGGCAGCTACATAAACCCCGCGGCAATCAGGACGGCCAAGCACCACAGCTGTCGTCTCTGACCCCTTATCTCCGTCGCCCCCCCATCCCCCCCTCACCAGTTCTGCTTTATTCACTCTGCACAAACTTTCTCAGACAGTCTTCTCTCTCTGTCTCTAACTCTCTAACTCTCTCTGCTCTCTCACTCTCACTCTCTCTGTTTGTTTCTCTATCTCTGTCTTTCTCTCTGTCTAATTCTCCCTCCCCCTCTCTGTCGGTCTCTCTCTCAAGCAGCTCTGGAAGTGCGGTACCAGGCTCACCTGTGGAACAGGTAGAGGGATGTCAGGGATTGCTCCGGAGAAGAGGGCATTCACCTACACCGAGCCACTCCTGCTGGAATCACAACTACATACACAGTGGACCCCGGTGCATTGTGGGTAAAGATGCAACGCTGTAGCTCAATGTGAGCTTAAAGCATGATCACATATTAGCAAAACCTGCACACTGTTTTCAACCATTTACGCTTCAAAATGTTTCAAAAAGTTTCAAATTTTCATGTTTCAAATTTACTCTTAACAGTTAAATTAATGTAGTAGTAGTAGGAGGTCATCCTAGGTTAAACACTTGATCCTTTATGGATGATTGGACATCCCTGTTCTATAGAGTGGTAAATGTGACGTGTCTAGATGAACAGAATGGCAGGGTGTGTCATCAATCATTTGTATTTTCTTATGTCATCGGCATGATTTTCTGGAAAATCAGTGTTCTCCGCGGAAGGAGTTCTCATTAATCTGGTAATTTCCCACATTAGCTCCAGAAGCCCTGGTGGTTACGCAACGCGTTTGGAATAGAGTCGCTACGCGGCTGTCATCAGCCTCCAGGGAGCTCGGCGAGAACAATGTTTAATTAATCACATTCAATAAAGCAGAAAAGCAATAAACAGGCTTTGCATTAATCCAGAATTAATTCCAATAAAGATCAAATCAAGGGAGATTTAATACTAAAGTAACAATTAGACTAATTTGCATACGAACAAAACGCACGTGTTTTAGTTTCGCAAGAAAAATCAGCATAACATAGAATTTGGTGAGGGTGAGGTGTAGGGTACCTCCCAGTTTTACCCCCGATTCCCAAACCCCACGCACGTAAGGACCGAAAACTTTAAGCTTCGCTGAAACTGTATTGGATATTTTAAAAGGGAGAGAAAAGACAGAGAAAAAAGGCAGTGAAGTACACCGATTCGGCTCATTGATAGGAGATGACAACGGTGTGATCTCTTCTCCCCCCCCCTCGCCCCCCCCCCCCAGGTTAACTTTCTTATCCATTTGCTGCTCGGTCTCCTTTAAGGAGGGGAAAGTGGATATAAGAAGCGCGAGCACCCGTAAAGACGAGCGAGCCGCGCGGGTGACCATGTGACCATTCCCGCCAAATCGGGCTCTCGAGTGTCGGACTGCAGCGCTACGTTCTCATCGCAGAGAGACATAGCGAGTTTTATCGGCCGAGGAATATATATAAAAATAAATAAATAAATAAATAAAATAACTGTCTTTGAAGAGGCCCCTGCATAGCTTCAATGATTTATCCCATCTCCTCGCTCTCCGGAGGCCAACGGGAGCTGAAAGCTCTCCAACATCTTCAAATAGATCATCGTCGCGTAATTGGTTTTAAATCAAGAGGAAGCCTCCTCTGCCCGAGGGGGGCCAGATCAATCATAAAAATCGATGACAAAACGCTAAGATAATTCCCGCCAAACGGGATTCTCCCTCCAGGACAGGACGGGCGGGGATTTGTGTCTCTCTCTCTCTCCCGCTCGCAATGTGGATTTTCTGCTGCATAATTGGTTTCTCTTTCCTGTGACACGTCTGATTTACAAGAGCAAACGGCGCTGCATTATCTTCGTTTTCCGTAGGAATACGAGTAACTGTAAAAAATCTGAGTGTGACGACGTGGCCCAGCGCAACGGAAGGGCTGCCCAGGGAAACCGCTCTCCAACCCTGACGCTGACACCGATGAGGAAGCGCATTGTTAATCCCTTCATAAATGACCAGCAACATTTATTTCCTTATTTATTTGAAAGGGACAATGGACAGTAGTAAGTAACTGCCCCAGAATTAGCTTGATAGCTAAATTTCATCTGTAGTCCCTTGGCAGGTAAACAAAAAAAAAACAGGCAAATTTACAAAAAAATAAACATGCGATTGTGCTTTTTTTTTCTTTTTCTTTTTTGGCCCAGAAGCCAAAAGCCTAATTGCCTGTGCGTAACTGTGGGACCGGGCGCAGATGCGAAGGGAGGCTGAACTGATAGAGCCATTTGCTGCCGAGTGTCAGGGATTAATTTGAAATATCACAGGTGAGACCTCTGGCGATGGAAGCACCTGTCTTTGACCGCTCCCGACATCTGTTACGCGAGCAGACCAGCAGAGCTGGGGGAAACAGACACTGCCTTTACGCTCCTGTGTATCTGACATGCTACAGTACAGCCTCCCCAGCTGTTAATCATTAGTACAAATGCAGGTGCATGATGGGACTTGTAGTGCGAAAGAGGAAATTGTGCGGAATGCTGTTGTAAAATGTGTGCCCCAGTTCTGGAGCGATACCGCAGGTTTCTTGAGACTTGGACCCGTGGAGGGAAAAAAGTGTGGAAACTACAGAACGAGGATTTGCTCACAAGGGAGCAACAAAATCTGTTAACGAGAGCACTGCTTGTTAGCGTAAAATCTCTTAACCACCGGAATTCTGAAAGTCTAATAAAAAGTCTAACCCATTAAAGTCTTTTCAGCGCAAGAAGAATAAAAATGCTTACTTTTAAACAAAGTGGATGGCAAAAAGTTATTGATTTATAATTTACCGTGCGACTTAATACAGTCTGAAGTCTAGACTGTTTAATGGGATGCATTTAATTCCCTCTTTAAATGGCAGGAGTTTATAAAATGCAACAAAGAGAAGACATTAAACAAATGAACTGAAAAGTAATCAGAATGAACACTGAACGTGTGCAAAAGCAGTTTTTTCCTGAACGTACATTCCTTGTTTTTCCTCTGTGTTTCAGTTGGGGAAGAAAATAAGCATTAAAATTTTTAAATAAGAAAAATATTGTATTTTTTTATCTGTATTATTAGTATCATGAATATTGGGACAGGAACAGATCTAACTGTCTAAACTATAAACTCAAAATGAGGAGGGAAAGGCGATGAAAGATTTCATTGTGTAAAACATCACTCGGCATTCTGGTTAGTTTCATAAAGCTTTTGGGGAAAAGAAAGAAACCGCAGTTCATTTTATCCGAATCATCTCATAAAACGGGCCGTCAGAAATAATGCTCATAACGCGTCTGCGCTGCCGCGATTTCAGTTCAGCAACAAGTTGGCACACCTGTATAAAAACGCAAACATTCAATACGCTCCGCTCACGGACGACACGTTCCAGTGGGTGCGCACAGCCCATTTTATTCCATAAACAAACGCAGTGTAATGGACTAATGTGTGATGGGCTGCATTAACTTCCCAATGCGATTACAAACCCCCCCCCCCCCCCCCCCCCCCCCCCCCCCCCAGAAAGATCCGCAGCCCGGCTTCATGAAGCATCACTAAAGCCATTACAGCGCTGGATAAAGCGGAGGTCAAAAACAGCGCAATTATCTGACCATCGTTTAGCGCCGCGCTCCATAATCAAGGACGATGAATGTTAATTAACAGCAGCGACTTAACAAAACAGGGGCGTGTGGGGCAGAACTAATATGATAGCTCAACTGGCCAAGCGCTGCGTTCGCTGCCTTCCACTTCTCTGATGTCTAACGGTCATGGTTATTAAAACATGGCCCCGCCCTCCTCAGTTAGCTACCTCAGAGGTAAACAAACGGTTTCCTTCGATCACTGGACACCACTGATTGGTGAGATAGCCCCATCCTCCATCCCCCACCCCCCCCAAAAAAATGTATAACAGCAGAGGATGAGAGTATGAGAGTACTATTATTTGAATTTGGAAACGAGACATTTTCTAATACAATTAAGCTATGGATGTAAATGAGGTTGATTAACATATGGACGTAAACTTTGATTAACATCATGTCGCTATGGTAATAGCTGATGATTCAATGTGTTCAGTGAATTTTATTGAAGTTTTTGTGGGATAAAATAAAAAAGAAAACTAATATTTTGACACAAATTGTTGTTTGCCAAAAGAGTGTCTGTCACAAAATGCCAGGAGTGTTCTAGGAACCGATGTTCATGTCCAGAGGAGAGAAGGGGCTCGTTTCAGCGTGACACACTGATCAATCGATAGAGAAGAGAGAATGTGCTTCCTTCAGTCCATGGTCTTTAGGTCCCTCTACGCACAGAACACGTCAGCTGCACTTAATAAATGAAAATCCTTGAAAAATTCTGTACAAAATTCTGTACAAATGTGCCATGTACCTTAAAATGATTTATATCTGAAGGGACAGAGGCATTTTCTCTCTGGCCAAACCACTATTCGATTCTGTCATGACACGAGTCTCTGGTCTTAATCTGAAGCACCATATATTCAGCTACGCTGAAAGCTGCATTGCTAGCTACATTCAACAGAAATAAAATAATAATTTTTAAAAATATTTTCACTGTAACATTTTTGTGTCATCCAAGACACTCGTATTATGTCAAACAAATTAAAACGGCTGAACTTTTTTTCTGCCAGGTCTTGGGAGGGCATGGGTATTCAGCTCCATACAGTTTTGTTAAAATATCTGATCGGATTTTCCACCGACTTTTCATTACCATGTATGAGACTGTGGGGAGGAAAACTGCAACTGTGCCCCGTGAATAAAACATTAGGTTTGCGTGGAGGACCTGAGGAGCAACAGCTTTGAAGCCGGTGTGTTATAATATATCAAAAATACATTGGGTATGTATAGACTTCCATTTTGATGGGGCCAGGCCAATTTTATATGCATTCAATTATACATCTGGTGATATTACCGAAAACCTAGCCCCCCCTCTGGCCTTGAGTTTAACCAACGAAGAAACATACACAAAACAAACCATGCGTAACACACATCAGCACACCGCGTTTGATACCCTGTACACTTTGCAGTTCAATAATTAAATAATTGAAACATGGGCCAGATCACCAATAACTACATCCCAAGCAACTCACAAAAATTTCAAAACAATTCTGTCATTCAGAGAATCCTGCTCACACATTGTGAGCGGAAACATGTTGGCATTAACATTATATTTCAAATGAAGGGCACATCCTCCTAGCACCCATTTTAGAGCAGATTTTGGGGAAAATCCCCGTCACCTTTCGGTTCAGCTTAACGTGCTACTCCGCCAGCCCCTGAAACCCATTTCATTCTGCCGCTGTGCATCCACGAGTGCTTTTACAAGGGTGAGGACGGGATTAATCCCAACGTCTTTAAATAAAAAAATCATTTAATCGCTCCGCGTTTCCAACTTAACCTACGCGCTTGAGAAAAAGGGAAGAAAAAAAAAAAAGTGAGAAACACAAGAACACGGCGTCTCACTCACCACATGCAGGTGAGTCACTGCAATCCCACCGGAGTTTACACAAGCGCACGTGCAATCAGAACGGATCTCATACTCAATATTAGGTTTTTAATGCATTTTTAATGCTCCGCTATATTGGAACTTTAAATAGAAAATGAGGGAAGGCAATCAGTATTTGTCACCCCTGCGCCGCGCTGCAGCGGCACCTAGGCCTCGTTAGAGCCCGGCGTCACGGTGATTAATTAGATGTCTGATGCCTTTTATTGAGTCTGCATATTTAAGGGAGAGCCACTTGTCATAGGAGGATCAGGGAGGTCAGCGTGCGCTAAAGACTGTTCATATTCGGAGAGCAGTTCTGTGGGAAGAGAGAGAGTGAGAAATAGAAAGAAAGACAGAAACAGACAGAGAGGGACAGAGAGACAGAGGGAGAGAGAGACAGAGGTAGACAGAGCGATAGAGACAGAGAGAAAGACAAACGGAGAGAGTGCAGAGAGAGAAAGTGAGCAAGCAAGCAAGAGAGAGAGAGAGAAAAAATAGAAATGGGGTGAGGCTTTAACCAAACAGTACAGCAATCCAGAGAGGTTATGTTCCATCACACACACCCACGTACACACTCGTGTGAATTACATTTTTTTTTATAAGAACGGAGATTTTCCACCTCTGGAGAGAGGGTGGTGTGGAGAACGTCGGGAGGGAGGAAGAACGACGAGAAGAGGAAAAAACAGTCGGCTTTCACAGCTGCAGTAACACACAAATGAATATATATAACGTATACTTCCCCCCTCACTCAAGCTGCGTCTAATTAAATTACTTTGCATAACACTGGAGGGGTTAAACAGATTTGGGTGTTTAATTAAAGCTGTAAAAATGTAACTTCTAAATGAATCTTGCTTCGATGGTATTGTGTTGCATGCGTGCTGCGCTGAGGTGCGGGGGGGGGGGGGGGGGGAGGTTTGATCTTGGCCCCGTGCAGAGAAGGACTGCCCCCTGGTGACCACGCCTTTGCTGTTGCTGCCCCTAGACTATGGAACAGCATCCCCCACTCAATTAGATCTGCCCCCTCCACTGATCCCTTAAAGTCCAGGCTGAAAACATACTTTTATTCTGTAGCGTTTGGATCTTCCTGATGTGATTCCATTGCGCCTATGCCTGTGACCTGTAGATTTGTGCCTATGCGTGCGTTTTGATGCTTTTTTTTTTTACTCTGTGATTTTACTCAGTGTTTCCGTTTTTATTCTGTGATTTGTTCTTACTCTGTGATTTTATCTGCCTGTACCTTACACTTCGGTCAACGTGGGTTGTATTTAAACACGCTTCATAAATAAATTTGACTGACTGATTGACTCACTGGCGTGTTACAGCAGTAACCCACGGACGACAGCGCTGGCTGTAGACGTGTCACCGGTACGCTACGCGCTCGTTCGTTAGCACGGCGTTCGCGGAGCTGAGCCGCCAAAAGCAGCACAGAGCCGCCGCGCAAACAGCCGCGTAGCCGCGAGGCGCTAAATCTCTGTCCCGCGGACGTCCGCTTCCGCCGCCGATAAACTTCCGCTCGAACGACGAACCGCCGGAATGAATTAATAATTATCTCCATTTTAAAAAGCCGTTTGACCTCCGTTCCCCGTCCCCGAACGACGGGTAGCCGGGCTTCAGAAGAGCCCCGGGACCAGGATTAGGAATCAGCGTTCCTCCCGACGCTTTGAGAGAGAACGCAGAGCGCTGAGCAGCACCAAGGGAAGCAGACACCGCGAGCGCTGAGGTCATACCAAGGTCACATTTAAACCTTCCTTTAAGGAATGATTATCCATAATAATGATTCACTTACTTTTATTATGTGGTTTTTTTTTTTATGTTTTTTTTTTTTTTTTATGTTTTTTTTTTTTTTATTATTAGATTTTCCAAAAAGATTTTTTTTTTCTGCAGGAAACATTGGCAGAAAAGGAACTAAAGTCAAAACCCAAAGCCAGTGTTCAAAAAATTTTTTGGTGAACATTTATTTATTTAAACCACATCCATCACAGAGGCACAGACAGGTTTGTCTGCCCTCTCCACTTCCCAGGACAAGAATACAGAATTAGGTCTCCGTCTCTGTCTCTCTCTCCCTCCCTCTCCCTCTCCTTAGGTCGGTCTCTCTCTCCTCTCAGTATCTTTCAATCTCTCTCTCTCTCTCTGATACTTACCAAGCACCTCATTACTTCTATCATTGAATTCTTGCTCACATTCAGATCCTGTGGAAGGGTGAACAGTAGTAGTGTCCCCAAACACCCCTCCCCCCCTTTCCACCACCCCTGGCAGAAAAAGCCCCCTCCCACCCAATCCCAAACTTCCTTCCACCACCGCCTCATGTGCCAGAGAACCTTCCGGAACCTGCCGGGCGGAGCTCCTCCTCCTCCTCTGATGTCACTTAATTTGTTTTGTCACAAAAGCAAATTCTCTAAAAAAATAAATAAATAAATAAATTTAAAAAATAAACTGACACTTCCTTTAACGAACAGCTGTTTAGCCATCTGCGGGCTATGCAAATGCAGACAATGAGTATTCAGCCCCAGCTAGGGTGAGACGGCGATCCTGCCGGCACACCCACCCGACTGCCCCCTCGCCCGCCCGCCCGCCCGCCCGCCCGCCTACGTTGGAGAGAGAGAACGCAGCGGAGACGGTGGAGAGAAACACATCTACACAGAACTCTTCCCCCCCCAACCTTCAGCGGACACACGTTAAAGCTCAGCCAATTCGGAATAACCGATGAGCCGACCGTCGTTTTTAACTTATTAATTTATTTAGCACGGACACGGCCACCTCCCGAGCCCGACTGGACGACTACACGCGTTTCCCGCCAAAAGGAACGGGCGCTCATGAATAATTAATGAGGGACAGGTGAAACGGTAATGGCTTGGGAAAGGGGGAGGGGCATCGGCTTAACATCCATCAGGAGGTACAAGAGCTCTTCGTTCACGAGAAACGCGTCAGTAAACGACACTCCAGGTTGCAGTGGGAGAGCGAGACGCTCGACAGTGGAGTGAGCGAACATGCGGTAAGTAACGGAGTCGGGCTCCCTGGTGCTTCTTTCAACAACCCTGCTATTATTACACCCGCCAGTCCACAGCACTAATATTTATACAAGAAACACACACACACACACACACACACACACACACAGCGAGTACCATAAACACGTCTTATCACATCGATTCCTCCAAAGCACTTTGCTCGCTCACAAACACAGTGTATTGTGTACAGTAGGTATATCCAAACCCAAACAGTGAAAAGAGACATTCATCGTTCTCTCTTTATATTCATTGTTAAGCCATGGAAATAACATGTTAGCGAAAACACAAACTTGTGATTCGCCCCGCTCTGCGTGGAGTTTGAATGTTCACCCTTCGTTTTGCATGGGTTTCCCCCAGGTACTCCAGTTCCCTTCCACACCAAAAACACACGCATGTCAGGTTAGGTACACTCCTGCCATTGCCCTTGACCAAGGCACTGGCCTCAGAACTGGAGTTGGTCCCCGGGCGCTGCACTGTGGCTGCCCACTGCTCCTAAGTAACTAGGACGGGGCAAATGCAGAGGACAAATTATCCCACAGGGTTCAATAAAGTATAACTTCTCTCATTTTTAAAAACTGTAAAAAAAAAATAAACTTCTTAAGCTATAATAGCATGTTGGGTCCATGTAAAATCCGGCAGTTCCAAAGCACCAGCAAGATGAGGAGAAGAAACTGAAATTTCATGCTCACAATAAAACACTTGTTTTAATTAAGTTCTCAGCACACTGACAGATCCCTAATTAGTGGAGCTGGAGGAAGTTTCAGTCGAGCGGGGACGTTGAAAGCCACCCACGTTGTCCACGGACTGCATGTCCACTTTTATACACCGTGTTCCCTCCCTGACACTATTATTATTATTATTATTATTATTATTATTATTATTATTATTATTATTAATAATAATTACATTTATATAGCACTTTTACAAATGCTCAAAGTGCTTTACAGTGAAGGGGAACTCACCTCACCCACCACCAAGGTGTAGCACCCACCTGGGTGATGCACGGCAGCCATTTTGCGCCAGAACGCTCACCACACATTAGTGAAGGTGGAGAGGGAGAGAACATTTATTTAGCCAATTAAATCTGGGGATGATTTTTAGTGGCAAGTTTTTGCGAGAGCCAGATCTGGGATTTGGCCAGGACACCGGGGAACACCCCACTGTGTCCTAGGAGCTGGCAAGAACCGTCCTGAGCTTGCCGTCAACCCACAGTTCGCCCCACGCATCCTCCGAGCACCATTCTTAGTTCATAGCTTTGGTTTATAAATGACACAAATGTTCCACATCTTTTACGACATAGACTTAACCCTACATTATGTAACGCTTTCATTTAAGAAATTCAAGAAGGGTAGCATTTTTTTCTGGGAGTAGTTAACCACAGACGGGTTATTTTGCTGCATCTTTCAGAAAGTCAATGTTGTTAAAGAAAACATTCTGCTTGTTTGATTACCAGTCATTATAGTGGCAAGTGAGAGCCTGTTCAAAAAATAAATAAATAAAATAAGTTAAAAAAAAAAAAAAAAAAACAGGCTTTTACCTCAAGGCTAGAATAATGCAAGGAACAATTCCAATAAGACATTTAAATGAAAATTTGTATAACTTGACTTCACTTTCACAGTATCGTACATTTCAGAACATTCCCAATGGGACTGTAACTCTGCACACCAAAGATGTGTACCTCTGCACACCGATAAGGTACTGTAATATGTGGTGCCAAAATGTCAAGAACCCTCAAGGCCTACATTTTAACATTGGGGGAGCACTGTTGCCACCCCTCCCCTATCCAGAGCTGAAGTTGGGGGGGGGGGGGGGGGGGGGGGAGATCAAGTCCGCATTGAATTAACGAAAAAAAAAGTATGAACACGGACTGTATAACTCCGTAATGTATGTATGTAAAGTATTATATGTATTATAATACAGCATATTTAAGATTTCAAGATAACGCACGGAATGAATCTCACAATAAAGTCGCTAAAGACATCTTCAGTCAGTGACTTAAATACACTTTTATGAATAAATAAAAAAAAGATGGATTAGGTAAGAACTCACTTGTCAATCTTTACTTTACGAATCCATCACGGTCTCCTCTGATATCGGGACCTCTCTGAGCTGTTAAATATGATTACAGGAAGGCAGTGTCACAAATACCATAGCATAAAGCACAAAATTAACAGTGAAATTATCATGGACAGTCAGCTCACGATACAGCTTCCTGAACAGATTGTTAGTCTTTCATCAATAACGTTTTACTATCTTAGTTTAAATCATTTTCTATGTTGGCATTGTGGTGACTGCTCGGGTAGATATTCCAGCGAATTTATCTAACGTTGGCCATTAGGATGTTGCAAGCTAGCATTTCAAATTCACACGACTACTAAGCAGAAAACAATTGAGAATGACAACATTCAGATCGCCTAACTAGAAAACTAGCTATCATTCACATGTTAGATATAAGGTTGGAAAATGCGATGTCAATGGTAATCCAGCTAATATTAATTTAGCAACATACAAGCGAAACTAGTTGACTGGTTGTCGGTTTGGCAGAAGGCAAATGAACAATGTTAGACGCTGGTAATTACCTGGGCAAACGTACAAAAACAACATGAGTCAGATGTAGTTTTTGGATAACTTGCAAGCGAGTGAGACACGGATTAGTAACAAAACTCTTCAAACACGCAAAGGAAATATTGTCCTTCATGGCGCATTTAATCTCACTTTAAAAAACGTTCAGCGTTTTAACGAGTAATGCTGCGAGCTCGTGATATACAGGCCCCTTGTTTCAATCAGGCGGTCTGAAGGTCTTCTCAATCTCAATGCAGTTGCAAGCACCCGCGGTTCCAATTTCCCACTAAATTCTTTGAGCTTCGTTCTCCAATCAGATTACTTTCGGAGAACATCAGAAGGCGGGGCAGTAGCATCAGAGACTACTACGCAAAACTGCTGCCCCGCCTTCTGATATTCTCCAAAGTGCTGTTAATGTTGGTGAACTTGTCAAGCATACAAGGAAATGAACTTTCCATTGAAAATAGTGAACAGTCAGCTAGCTAATCTCTAAATAACTAACTTAGTAATAACAATGGTCAAATTAAATCAATATTTAAATCAAAACTTTGACTTTTGTTAACATATTTTGTAAGGGGGGAACATAACAATTGCCTTTTCAAGTAAACGTTAAGGAATTAAATTGAATACTTTCCTAATTCTCTAATACCTTTTAAATTGTTATATTTGGTCCTCATCCACCTTTTGTTTATCAAAACGTTCCAACTGATTTTCCCGTCACTACGAGAAAAAAACTGGCTTTAAACTTCGTTTGCAGCTTGCGAGATAAACAGAGAGCAACGGAGCTGTTTTATACTGTTTTGTTCTTTC
The DNA here is from genome assembly GCF_013347855.1 of Anguilla anguilla. Classification (NCBI taxonomy): domain Eukaryota; kingdom Metazoa; phylum Chordata; class Actinopteri; order Anguilliformes; family Anguillidae; genus Anguilla; species Anguilla anguilla. The sequence goes on along the minus strand of NC_049209.1, from coordinate 2,660,895 downwards.
GGAGTGCAGTTTGCTTCAGGTCTTACGGTCCTTTAGGGCTTAATTTAGCCAATTTATACCAAATGCCGGCTCAATCCGTCGCCGAGGCTGTGAATGGGAACGCAAACAGCTGTCGAGAAAGCCCGGACTACCCACATCCGGATGCCGCAGGAGACGTGCTCGGCCCGTGTGATTTTCCGTTAGACGCTCGACAGGCCCCACACCCTGCCCCGTGTCTCAGCCTCCGTTAGCGCCAACGCGCCAAGGCCCCCGTCCCAGGAGACGGGTAAACAGGCTGATTGGGGTGATGACATCACAGCGCACAGCCCACGGGAGAGATGTAAAGGGAAACCCTCGCACCTCCTTCAAACACCTGCGCGTGAACTACTGTCGGAAGATAGCTAACGATCGCATTGTGTCTTCGGCGTTGGCGCTTACTGTCGGCGTCCATCTGTTTAATGCGGCAGACACAGCACAGGGACATGATTAAAAACCAGAGCTGTGTCATACAGCGCTTCCACAACCAACTTCCAGACCTACTACCGCCCATAAACTGGACCAGCATGACAAAGTGCTGTGACTCACCGCCTCGACTCTACCCCAGTCACGTAACCACACGCATCTCCCAGTGTGTTCAAATTCTCACATTATGCAGACATCCCCTTCATATCCACGGAGACGGGGAAAAAGCATAAAAATGAATGTTAGAATTTGGTCAGCAATCCTTCACATCATTATTAAATCATCAAAATTTCATCTGGGAATTTTTTTTTCCAGAAATGATGTGTGAATATTCAGCCCTTGTAGATCGTGAGTAGGCATGGGCATCAAAATTACTTTTCAAAAAGTTAAATCATCGCCACTTTGATTTTATGGTCTGCCATACAAAGCTGTTTTGTCAGGACGACTCTGACAGTGCACTTCTTATAATTCAGAGGCTATATTTCTATATTTTAGATCTTTCACAGGATTTATGAATAAAGAAGCAAGCTAGCTGTGCACCTTCTTCTGAACAGGAAAGTGCCAAAGCTGTCATACATACAACAGTGCTGTGTGATTTTTAAGCCTTTGAAGAGCAGCATTTGGAATGTATTTTGCTTTTTTCAAAGTTCTAAGTGTTCTGGAACTTCATTGCATTTCAGTTACCAGCAGTGACTGTTACATCAGCATTGGAATGTTGAGTTACAGAAGAAACATTCAAATTACATATTTGTGACCTTACACCTTAACAGGTTAATGCCAGGCTTTCTTCCTGTGTTCATTGGTTAAACATCATTAAACCATGTAGGCTGTTAAAACAAATATATCATCACTCTCACCAATGAGAAGGAGGCATTGCACTGATATCTGGAGTTACATCATCACGTCTCTTTCTCTCTTTCACCACTACAGGGAACACCCATGGCTCATATTTACATTTAGTGATTTAAGCTATTACAGAGGTCATGTGGAAGAGAGAGATTAACTCCCAGCAATTAAAAAAGTTCAAAATACCCAGCGCTGTTTATAATTTGCCTACCATCTTGTCTCCGGGCCTTGTAAAATATGCATGTGCATTTAACATTTAATGCAAGAGAAGACTCTCACCTTTGTCTTGGGTGGGAAAGATGAGGAAAAAAATGCTCACCTTTCTAGTCCTGAGACTCAAAGTTCTTCATCATGAATCAAAGCACTGTAAACTCCCACTGTCACTTACCTTCTTTAATGGCTCAGATATCGTTGTAGCTCCAGAATTTGAGAGGGAATGCCCTGTGGCAGGTTGGCAGGTGGCAGTCTTTGGAGATAGTGATGGCCACCATAGAAGGACAGAAGAGGGGGGGGGGATACACCAACGGGTTTCCAGATTCATGGTTTTTAACCGTAATGTCTTAGTTTTCACAGGTGCAGTTTGTGGTCCTGGCCTTGGTCCTGTGTAGGTGAGGCACCAATTGGACACACTGAATGCAGGTCATCGCAACCATCCACCCATCCATTATCTACACACGTTTATCCTTGGACAGGGTTGCGGGGGGTGCTGGACCCTATCCCAGCATGCATTGGGTGAGAGGCAGGAATATACCCTGGACAGGTCATCAATTTATCACAGGGCATACACACCATTCACTCACCCTTCACTCACACATTCATAACTATGGACAATTTAGAGTCTCCAATCTGCCTACCTGCATGTCTTTGGACTGTGGGAGGACACCGGAGTACCTGGAGGAAACCCACGCGGACACGAGGAGAACATGCAAACTCCACACAGAAATGCCCAGGACCTTCTTGCAATGAGGCGACAGTGCTACCCACTGCACCACTGTGCCACTCCCTCAACGCAACCGATGACCTGTGATACAACACATTCTAAAAACTTGGCAAAACAATTATCCAGCGGGAAACTAATCTCATAAAGTACAACTTCCTTTTTAGACTAGTTAAGGGAAGACACAACATGCGTCCTTCTCCAGAAAAACCTTCTTTTACTGTTTTATGCAGTAAAATCATGTTTAATCATTTAACAAATGATGAGCATTAAGAGGAAGCTGCAGCACACTTTTATTCCAATAATACCTTAATTGATTAGGTTCGTTTATTAGGCACCTGCTATTGTCGTATAAACAAAACCAGCAAGTCATGGCAACAGTTTTCATATTCAGCCATACAGAACACATTTATATTCAGGCCGTGGAGAGGAAGGAAGCAGACAGTGCAAAAGGACTTTTCACAGACCTGGAGGTGCCAGGTAAGAATACAGAGAAGTGAGATATTTTTTTAAAAATTGCATCCACAACCTTGTCTCTGCTTGTTTGTTCTGTGCATTTCGATAATAAAAAGGAATCTTCAGGGAGCCACGTCACTGTGGTAGCAGGCAAATATTCTGACAAGCTCTTCAGGCCCCGGACAACACTGGAGAGATGCCAGACCTGGAACCAGAGAAGCAGGCCAAGAGAATTCCCACACACACTATACTCCTCGCCAAATTCATTCTTCTCAGTGTTTTTTTTTTTTTTAATGTTCTGATCACATATACTACTTGTAAACAGCTTCATCTGATCCTTCTGGGGATGTCCAGACAGCGCTACTCGAATTCAGGCTTGTGGAAACACGAGCAAACAATATATGGTTCCTTCCATTCATCTCAATGCTAAAGTTTTTTGCATTACTGTAGGCATGCTTTTTGTGCACGAGATTGCATGTGTCTGAGATAAATTTAAGAACAGGTTCAGCACCAGGTAACCCTCGGGGTACGCCCCAATGACACAGTCATGTAGCTGAAAAACTAGATTGTACAATTTTAATACTGTTTACTCAAAAACAATTTCCACACTGGTCTTAACCACACTGAGGATTAAACTAATCCTCAGTCACCATTTCTGTGGATATCTTTTCTACAGCTTATTCATACATTTTCTTTCTTGTTTTTTATATAAATATATATAACTTTGAACTTGGATTTGAACTTTGAAGAAAACAGGTCTCCAGCTCCTGTAAATATGTTGAGGGATACTGTATGGACGATGCTTATTTTGGCACCACCTCTTTGTCATCAGTGTCAACCTTTTATTGCGTTTCAACTTTCCAATCTCTTCATTTGCATTTCAATTCAAACATGCCTCTGGCTCCAACATGTATCGGTTTAGACCAGCGCTATAAGACAACCTGTTCACAAATATAATCTGTGCGCCTATATTGAGATTAATAGATTAATGGATAAAGGAGCTTCACAAGACTGAGAAATCCTTTCCCCTCCTGCCAAGTAAATGAATCCCTAGGATGCTAACAGGACACAAGAAATAGTCAGGGTTTTTTTTATTTTTTTTTATTCACCTCTATTTCTAAGTCATTCCACGGGAGTAAAATATGCAGCAGCAGAAACTCAGAACGTGAACACTAGACCGAATGATTAATGAGAGAGATAATCATCAACCAAAAAATATATTCTGTAGTAATTAACCGAACAATTAAACGTGACTTTAAAACTTGCATAATGGCACGATTTGTGAGTTGACATAACTGAGAGTTCTCTTCTCGGTGCTGATTGCGATTCAGCCCGTTTTGATGGCACGTGGTTTTCATTCTCGCTCAAATGTCACCATGACGCCAGAGTAAAAATCTGTTCGCTTCATCAGATTTAGACATCAGTGTTTGTGCAGTTAAACGCCACATGTAAAATCATCCACAGCAATACTCCACGCCGATGCCAGAATTTATGTAAATCGCTGTTTGAGAACAGCTGCAGTGCAGGAACGGGCCGATAAAGTGTGCCGCTGCATTCATAAGGTATTCATAAGTATTCATAAGGATGAGCTCCTCCTGCCTGGATCAAGTGTACTTTTCGGCAGCCTGTCCACTTTCTTGTGGTGTTTCTTTATTTCCCGTTTTCCTAGATAAAAAAACAACAACTGGCCCGCTTTCCGAAGACACCCATTTTTCAGATGGAGGACTGATTACACTTGCCTTAACTCCAAGGAAGTCTGAAATTGTCTGCAGATACAAAGAAGAGATGAAAATAAATTTAAAAAAATAAAATAAAAACCTGTGTCAGAGAGCGCGAACGGAAACGGCGCCGGCTCGTATCTCAGCGCGTCTGCCGATGACAAGCAGCAGCTGTTCCTCCGCGTTGTGAAGGCCTTTTTTTCCCCGGCGTCTTGTTAAGAGAGCATCATCACTCCGACGGAGCGGCTCGTCAGGCGGGGCTTCTCATTCCGGGGGCCCCGGGTTCCGGAACACGGGCCACGCGCCGTCGCCGACGGCGACGTCGCGGGATGACGTCACGCGATGACACAGCAGGCGGATATGGAAGGCCATTAGAGCGTCAAATGGCCTTCCGCAAGTGGAGTCATGGGGAGAGGCTGTCGCCGCTCCAACGCAAAGCAGACGCCTGCTGTCGATTAGCCGTCATAAGTCTCACCCTGTCTTTTTCCCGTAGTTTTTTTTTTTCTCCCCCTAGATCCCATCTCACCTCAAATAGACAGCTGCCCTGTGACAGCAGCCCTGTGACAGCAGCCTGCCCTCTTGTGGTGGTACGCGAGCACTACAGGCGCTCTGAGACAAAAGCGCGTTGGCCCTTTAAAGGTGCGGGGTCACAAATATGTGATTAGAATGTTCTTAACTGAACATTCTAGTGCTGATGTCACAATCACTGCTGGTAATTGAAAGCAACGGAGTTCAAGAACGCTGACTTGACTGGAAAAAATAATTCTTTCCAAAAAAACCTCCTCTTCAGTGAGCTGATGAGTCTGAAGGGGAGCAGTCCAGACAAATATGTGGGTGATATTATCCATATTAAGGCAGTCTGGTGCTCAGATACATAACAGTGCCAATATCGGCCAAATGGAAGGCTTGAGATGAAGCTTTGCGGAGAGCGTGAATTAAAAACCCTGACTTTTTCATTTGTTTGTTTTTTTTTAATGGTTCATTCGGTTAAAGCGCCACTTTGGAAAGCGTGAATAAAGCACTGCGGTCTCGGATCGAATCCGACCGGCGCCAGAGCCGACCGTGGCCCGTGATCGTCTACGCGTCAACTGAGGGATACACGGGAGGGACCGCACACGCATATGATTAGGTCTCCTCCGCCCCTGCTCTACACGCACAAGGCTTGTGGCTGCGGTGTGAAAAGGAACAGCTGGGGGGCGCTGTGTTCTTCACTTTCCTGAGCCAGCAGCCGGGGGCGTATACAAGCAGGCTTGACCACAATTCTCTAATTGGACACTCCAAATCCGGGTGGGTTTGGAGATGCCAAATTACACAAAATAAGTGAATAAAAATGAGATTGAACATGACATGTTTCTGTTCTACGTTGTAAGATACAGGTGTGACTGAGTAACTTTAAATAAAATGTATACCTTAGTCTTTGTTTAAGGTTTCGTAAAACAAGCTGCATTGTATTCCGTATCACTGTGCAAGTGCAGAATAATGATTCGTTGCCTGTCCATTTTCATTTAGACTTCAGGCTTCTGCGTGTGCGTATGTGCGTGCGTGAGCACGCTCTCGCCCATGTAAGCATGAATTTGGAGCGACATCAAACAAATAAACGGGCTTGCCTCACTGTTTACGCAGAGCACAGCTTTCCCATATCTGCGAGTGTAACATGATATACGAAGGCAGGTTGTAACTAATAATAAAAAGTATTGATTAGAGATTAAGCAGGTCTCTGACCGCGTTTTCCCCCCACAGGGTTAGAAAAAGGTCCAGGGCTCGTTTTTTATTTACATTTATTCTCTCACACATCTCATATCGCGCGTTTCTCTCCGCGCGTATCTCTGCAGGATCGTGGTGTTTTATTCGTTTGTTCCGCCGCTGCTGCCGTGGTTTCTCCTCCGCGGCACCGGCGCGCACGCGGACGCAGGTCTCCACGGGCAACACCTGTTCCCGCCGCCCCGCCTGAGCATCTGCTACAAAGCCGCCGGAGGAAAAGGAGCACTTTCTGTCTAAGGGGGGGGGGGGGCAGGACAACAAAAGGAGACATTCAGGTAGGTGGCAGAGGGGGGGCGGTGAGGGGTGGGGGGGTCTCTCCTCCTGCACGGATTCCATTAGCACTTCCCCTAATAACATATTTCATCAGCTGGCCTGCAGACCCAAGTGCCGTGAAGAGGAACTCGAAAGGCACCGGTCTCCACTGCCGTTGGTGTTTGATAACGTGAAAATGAACATGAGAGAGTGTGTGTGTGTGTGTGTGAGTGTGCATGGAGTGTGTGTGTGTGAGTGTGAGTGTGCGTGTGTGTGTGAGTGTGCATGGAGTGTGTGTGTGTGTGTGCGAGTGTGCATGGAGTGTGTGTGTGTGTGTGTGTGAGTGTGCATGGAGTGTGTGTGTGTGTGTGTGTGTTTGTTCGCGCGTACGTGTGTGCGCATGTGTGTTGTGCTGTGTGGGAGCGGGGGTGTGGGGGGGAGGAAAGGTCACCAAAGGTCACAGCTATGCAGAGGCATGCCTGTCCGATTTTATGATGCTCTATGCCAAAAGGGCGACAATTACTGCAAATAAGACAAGGGGCCCATAAAAGCAGAGAACGGCTGAGGGAGGACTCACATCGCCCCGCGAGGGCACGCATTCCATTTCCCTTTTCTGCGCTGTGAAACACAGCCTCCCGCTAGCAAAACGGCAGAGCCAGGCGCAAGACACAGGGAACCACAAAGGAAACAGCCATTTTAACGCAGTGCGAAGGTATTAGAAGAATTACCGGTATTGCTTTTCCAACGAGATGTTGAACCGAAGCCTTTTTTCGGGTGATTAAAGATTTTCATTTTAACCGTTCCATTTGAGTGCGCGCGGAAGGCTGCAGTTAGATGCACGCGCGCGTTCCACTCCGGCTTTTTTAACGGCGAACGCATTAAACCAGAAAGCGTCGCGCGCATTATCATCGATGGTCAAGGCCGGTAGCAAAAGCGAGGTCTCTAATAAAGGGCAGAAGTGTTAAAGGACGGAAGCTGCGTTTGCTTTTACCCTCCGCCTTTACATCCTGTTCCTGTCACGTTATTGATTTGACTGACAGAGGCAACGAGTCAGAGTGCCTGGCTGCCACTCAACATGCTGTAATTTAAAACAGCTGGAGTCCCGCTTCAACCAATCAGATTGAGCGACATGAGAACTGCCGGTCTTCGCTAATAAAAACAATATTTAAGAAAATAATTATGTGTTCGTGCCCAAATCATTGCTATGATGTTAGAACTGAGTCTTTATCAGCGGGTGGGAATGTAAAGTGCTTGGAAATGGAGGTGGTTGCTTTGCAGGTGTCATTATATTATGTTTTCATTTGATCAATATTTGACAGATATTTTTGATCTTTGTTTCTGCCAATTGTTTTATTAACTTGTGTTTTATGTCTGGTGAACCCTAGAAAAAGAGATCGGGATTTCAACAGGGTCTTCCTGGTAAAATGAAGATTAAATTAAAATGCAAAAAATACAAATAATTAACATTTTAATTTTGAGTAGACTGGTACAACAAATTCACTTTAGTAAAAAAAATAAATAAAACCATTATGAATACTACTGTGATGTGTTCATAACATAAGAACATACAAACCATAGTTTTGTTGACAAAATGACAACTATAGATCATACAAAGCCAGAAACTGTGTATCGTGTGTACCGTGACAGAAATCGCTGTTGTTTAGGATAAATGTTTAATCCTCTCCTCTCTCAGTGTTAATTTTGCAAAGTAATTTTCATCTGCAAAGCAGAGCTAGAGGGTGAAAGGGCTTTACAAGGCTGCTCCGAAATAAGTGTTTATATGAGCAAACATTCTGAAGTAAATGTTTATTCATGTATTCATTAAAGGCCATTTCAGAGGTAGCAAAAAAAAAAATTAATTGCAGTTCTTGAACACAGTAATTTGGCATATTAGTATTGCACAAATAAACGTCGTGAGTTGAAACAAAAGTTGGCTTAAATACAATTTGTGTTGTTTAGTTTTTGCGTGCGTTTTTTTTATCATTACTTTTCTTTTCAATGCTGCTTTCTTGGTGGAGTGTAATCAACAGACCCATCAGCTACCGGACCTCTTTCAGAAACCAATTTCCTCGATCCCCAGAGTTAGAGTACACCATGAATAGACTCATTATTTTAAGCAATGCAAAAGGACCATGAAAGGCTTGCCGTTCTTCTTTACGCAGATGAAAGGCAGGGGTGTGGGGTTGGGGGGGGGGGGGGTTGATTCCGTTCTCCTGGGGTCTCTCTCCGTGAACCTTTATCAGCGATGGAACACAATCAAATCGATGGCCTTTAATGTTCAGTCTGGGTCCGGACTCCGTCTCCTGCGGGCTCCTGATGCTCCAGCCTTGTACCCAAAAGCACTTTTCCGGGGGAACAGGAACAGCCCCTTCCCTGTGCCATCAGAGACCAATAAACCGTGAAGGCTACCGAAGGAGGAAGAGCAGAGTCTTGAGTACGAGCACTCAAGGTCTTTGCTTTAATCTGGCTGGTGCAATTTGTCTCTGTGATAACATTTGCTATCGCACCATTGCTACATGGCTATCACCACCCCCCCCCCCCCCCCCCACCCCCCCACCCCCCTCCCAATTCTGTTTAATGCATGCTTTATCACAATTATGTTTTCTATTTTTCATGCATTTAAAGGGTGCCCTCTCTCAAAAATATTTGTCGGCTTTCATTTTGGTTATCACAAAAATGTCTACTTATGGGTTGATAGCAATATTAATTATTGATTAATATTAAAAAGTAATTGCTCATGTTATGTGATAAACTCATTACCTCATTAAAGTCCTACCTATTCAAATGCACAAATACATTTCTTTCCCAAGTAACATCTCACTTGATTTAATCCTAGCTGGACCTCTAATTATACGATCGGTCAGTTCACAGAATGGGATTTTTGAAAAAAGGAAATTACTCTCAATTGCTTTCATTAAATAATTATGGCAACGGCAAATCTGTGACAGAACATTATGAAAAATGCAATAATTTCACAGGGGGAGAGTGCGACTGCGAGCCACCTGGGCGTGCCTCATGCAAGGCAAACCGATTTTCTGCTGAGAAAGAGGGCGCCAGGCACAAATCCACCTGAAATTTTTTGAAAAAATCTTACACAAAAAAAACGAACAAAAAAGAGCTCAGCATACCTCAGGGTTTGGAAGTCGCCCTGTGCTGAACACTACGGCTCTTTGTGTTCGCCCTGGCATGGGTGAACGTTCGCTCGCTCAGAGAGAGCCACTGAAAGCAGGCTCTTGAAAGGTCACCAACCTGGCAGCACAATTCAGAAATACCGATTCATAAAAATAAATACATAATGAGGCAGGGGCTTACTACATACGCTTTTGTGTGTGTTGAAAAGGCACACGATCAGTCAAGGAGCGGCAGAAACTCTCGATTTGCATTTTATTACTTTTTTTCCATTAAAGCGTTTCGGGGTACAGCGGGTGACCCTTCATTCACAGTCCCGCACCGTTCTCCATTATTCCAATTCTGCAGCATTAACTGGACCGAACAGTACTTTAATCCGAAAAAACACTGGAGCACAAAAAATAAAGGAAAATAAGGAAAACGTGTTCACAGACTGAAACCAGGCATAATGGAGAATGACTCTGGCAGAGAAGACAAGTGTCATCAACGGCGTATAAACAATCAGCAACACTCTGCTTGTACTTAATGAACAATGTTAGGAATATACTGTGTGTACAAGCAATGTGCATAAACTATCAACAACACTCTGCTTGTAGTTAATGAACAACATTCGGAATATACTCTGTGTACAAGCTGCTGGAGCACACGGTCAGGACCCCTGTGATGGCTAATGCATGAAATTAAATGCAATTTAAACTGTATCTCTGGATGATCTGCTGTGCCGTGCTGTGGTGCTGTGGTGTCCTAGCAGTGCTTTGGTGTGCTAGACTGTGCTAGCTATGCTATTCTGTGCTGCGCTAGCTATGCTATGCTATTCTGTACAGTTTGTCTTTCAGGTTTATGATGACTGCCCAACTGCCAAACAGCACAGCATAGCTATGCTATGCTAGCTATGCTATTCTGTGGTGCGCTAGCTATGCTATGCTAGCTATGCTATTCTGTGCTGCGCTAGCTATGCTATGCTATTCTGTACAGTTTGTCTTTCAGGTTTATGATGACTGCCCAACTGCCAAACAGCACAGCATAGCTATGCTATGCTAGCTATGCTATTCTGTGGTGCGCTAGCTATGCTATGCTAGCTATGCTATTCTGTGCTGGTTATGCTGTGCTAGCAACACTATTCTGTGCTGTGCTAGCTACGCTATTCTGTGCTGGCTATGCTGTGCTGGGCTAGCTATTCAATGCTGTACTGCACTGTGCTATGCTGTGCTGTTTGGCAGTTGGGCAGTCATCATAAACCTGACAAAGACAAACTGTTTGCACATTCAACTCTGCTAACCCTGCTTTCTGCTAACTCCAGCAAAAAAAACTCTCTTTGTACAAACTACAGTCTATGACTGGAAGAAAAAACTGATTCACGAGAAGGAAACTCCGAAGGAAGCAGTGATGTGGGGTCTTTAGGAACAGGGATGAAGATGGTGAGGTGAATAGAGGAGAAAGCAGGTGTTGCCCGATTTCAGGTAACTGTCTGCATATTCATTCTCTAGAATCTCCACTTTGAGAACTTCAGTTGCAAAGACAGAGAGAGAACTCAAACACAGGGGCTGTAGTACTTGAGAATATAGGCAGGACCTTTCGATCTCGAGCAGAGAAATTACATCTGTTGCAGTTTTGGCGCATTGATCCAGAACACGCAAATAAATAATAGAACAAATGTTTTTAGGCACCACGTCATACACCAGTAGTCAGGGAACAGAACAGTGGCAAGAAACACATTGACATTACAGCAATAACAAGACACTCAAGACCTCAATAAAGCACAACAAGAAATAGCTTGGAACAGATTAATATTGATCACGTACCAGTGTTTTCAACCATAAGTTAGACTGATGAAAGTTGAGTCAGAATGAAACAAAGTTGAGCGAAGATTCGATCAACCTGACACAAAAACAAAGGGATAAAAAGAAGACAGAGAGAGAAACAGAGAGAGAGAGGGAAGGAAATGGATTCAGCATGCTTTAAGATGGTGGCACCGATATCATTGGCAAAGAAAAAAGATTTAAGCAGGCGAGAGAGAAGCAACTGACAACCACATTAAAAGGAGGAAAGTAGGGAGTGAAATTCTGGTGACAGCCCAGAATCGAGCCCTAATGGGGTAAGTAATGAGATCACAGCCACGATGCCGAATCTAAACTGACAAATAAAATACAGCGTGGAGCAGCAAAGTGAGTATGGCTAAACAGCCAATCGGAAGAGAGGAAGGATGTGGGAAGCAGATGATGTATGATATCAGCAAAGGGGTTGACAGCAAAAGGAGAAAAAAGCACTATAGAGATGTTGTTTTACAACAAAGGAAGGAAAAAGGTACTGGAAATGGTGAGAGAGAGAGAGCGAGAGAGCAAGAGAGTGTGTGTGAGTGTTTGTTTGTTTGTGTGTGTGTGAGTGTGTGTATGTGTATGTATGCGTTTGTGTGTGTGTGTGTCCCCGAGCATGTGTGTGTGTGAGTGTGTGTGTGTGTGTGTGTATGTGTGTGTGTGTGGGATTGATTGGAGGGTAACCCTAAGTGGTACAGCTATTACATTAAAATAGATATAAAAACAAGCAGAGTTCCATTTAACTCAAAGCCCAAACCCATTTGACTCAACGGATTAATGTAACTGGGTAGGTGGGATCAAGCAGATGGGAAAACCCTTGATTTTCCTCTCTTGTTTACAACAATCCTTCTCCCGCTCGGCAAGGCTTGCCTGGGGAGCCCTCCCATTGGCCCGTTTTCAGCCTCAGGTCAGCTGACCCAGCGTAAGTGCAGACGCATGTTTGTTTGTTTGTTTGTTTTGGGTTTTTTTTTTTGGGGGGGGGGGGGGGGGGGTTGTTTTCCTAAGCATCCATGCCAAGGCGCAGCATGACTCAGTTCAGTGAGAAGGGAGGCGCTTTAGTCCGTAAGAATGAATGAATGTTTAAAAAAAAATGACAAGGACGCCAAGAGACCGTTTTCACTGAAGTGCCAGTTTTGTGTGAAGAGGAGCGGAGCCTCATGAATATGCAGATGTGGCGTTTATGGCGAAGGAGGAGGCCATTTGCACGCCCGGAGCCTCCCAATCGTCTCATTAGGGCTCGGGTTTAAACACCGGGGGCCAATTCCAGTTTGCAGCTAAATAGCCCAATCCTCCACCCTACATTAAGGATGACTGAGCTGTACAGTCCCCCCACCCCCACCCCCACCCCCCGACTCCCCCACTCTTCCAAAAAAAGAATAAATAATGCTCTCACAATATTTCTTTTTTTTTGTCCGAAGGTAGGTTTCCCACATTAACAGAAAAAACAGCCACAGACTCTCTCTCCTCACAAACATACAGCTCCCACACCTGAACACACCTAAAACCCTCTGAACACATGCAAACTCTCTGAACACATGTAAACTTTCTGAACACATGTAAACCTGCTGAACACATGTAAACTTTCTGAACACATGCAAACTCTCTGAACACATGTAAACTTTCTGAACACAGGTAAACCTGCTGAACACATGTAAACTTTCTGAACACATGTAAACTCTCTGAACACATGCAAACTCTCTGAACACATGTAAACCCTCTGAACACATGTAAACTTTCTGAACACATGCAAACTCTGAACACATGTAAACCTCCTGAACACACGTAAACTCTGAACACATGTAAACCTGCTGAACACACGTAAACTCTGAACACATGTAAACCTGCTGAACACATGTAAACCTACTGAACACACGTAAACCTGCTGAACACATGTAAACCTACTGAACACACTTAAACTCTGAACACATGTAAACCTGCTGAACATGTGAACACACAGTATTTTGAACACACAGAATATACAACTTTACACAGGACCAAGTCATTGAATGAATCAAGAAACCATGAATAACACTGTTTGGCAAAAGTGTTTGTTTTTCATCTGAGAAAAAAAAATTGGCAAATGTGTACTTGGCATTGCTTGCCTTATTTTGATATCGCTAATTGCTACACAGATTTTAAGAAATGTGTTTTTTCCCCCTCCGATTTAAAGAAGCATATGCTTTGTGAATGTGCGTAGCTTTTGCATGGTGAAAACATTTTTGTTGAGATTAGAGTAATTATTCACCTCCTGATGGCTGGTATTTGTTTCAAAGTCTCATATTAACATGCGCAGCAAGACACAAAATTGATCTGGTTTCCAGAAGCAAACAATCATGCTATTCCGTTTCGTGCTTTCGCCGAATTGCCCTGTGGGTAATTTCAGTATTCCACTGGGATCCTACCGATAGCCATAAATCATCTCTTATCAAATGGCCTTATTGACGTTCAGTCATTTCGCTGCTTGACGGAGTGGCAGAACGCGACGTTATTTCACGGGAGCGCTACCTCTGCGATAAGGGCGCGACCTCTACGAAACTGCGGGCAATTTGCGATAATTGCATGTGCTCGACCATGATATTACACACTTAATGCAAGCGGAATATGCACACTAAAACCGGTAAGTAAAGTCAGAGGGATTAAAAACCAAATAGGCCCACTGTGTGGCATGCTTCACGTACAGTGACTGTATTGTAATGCCGGAAGCTCAGAAATGTGAACCACGGAGTGTAGAGTCTAACTGGTTTGCCAAATGAGCATGAAAGTTAAAGTAGGCCTGCTAATGGTAAATGTTTTATTTATTATTATCAAGCCCTTCACTATCACTTATGACAAAAAGATGAGCTTTCAACCAAAAGAAGTCACACGTTCCAGTGGTCAAAAAACCCAATCACGGACGGACGGACAACTTCGTGAGGGTACAAAATGCGAAGTAAATGTGACATCAAAACGAGGAAGCACAAGCCCCAGCAGCAGTAGAACCGTTGGCATACGCAGAGATGTTGTCGGACACCGCGATTTTGTTTGTAGCGTCACATTTATCGGCCTCGCTGAATTTGTCAGGTTTGGGGAAACAGTAGCTACGTCTTCCCGGAAACGCGTTTAAAATTCCCAGCGCGTTGCATCTTAAAGGGCGGTTTATGAGTTTACCCAACGCATCCTTGTTATCAAGCCCAATTTTGTGTCGCCTCTGAACACAAAAGAGGTGCTTCGCTTTTACACATTCTACGAGATAAAGCGGAAGAAGCCCCCTGAGGCCTCCCCCGTTTGCTTTGTAGCAGATATCACTCGTTTATGCCACATTTCCATTAGCCTAGCATAGCCACATCCCAGTCATACCAGACAGGCCACGCACTGACAAACACTGTTTTAGGGTTAATGTTATTATAGCTACCGTTGTATACGGCCGTTCATACATTCGCAATTCAAAGTCATTTACAGAGATGAGAAGAACTGGACTCGTAACAGAAACAAATGTATTATAAAACTATAGCATAGTATGGTATGGCGTATGGTCCTATGGCTTAACAATTACAGGAATGGACCACACATAAAACAAATGAGAAAAATGAAGGCATGATAATTGTTTATAAACTTCTACTAGATTTTCATTTTTGCCTTATTAATGTATTGAACGATTTGTAAGTATGGTCTTTCAGTCGTCCTCATTAATATGGATGTAAAGTACGCCAATACAATTACTAGTCCTACTGCTAATACTTATGGCACTAAGCAAGAGAATAATAATGCGGTAACGAACTAAAATAAAGGAAACACCTGACCAGCCACAGTTTCCACTACAGTTTTTGAATAGGACTGTTCATGATGAAACTACCTGCTCAGGTCCCCATATACGTACTTCCAGTCCACTGAGTTGCACATTTGTTTCGCCTTGCATCTTGGACCAATGCACGGACGTCACGGTCGAGGAGAATGCGCTTTCGCTTCACTGCTGTTCGATTTTATGTGCATAGCATTTTTTAAAAGAGAAACACTGCCACAAAGATACTTCACAGTGGGAATACAAAAGAAAAAAAACTGGGCAAAAAAGTAAATAACCCGGGCCTGGACCTCCAAACAGCGAGTAATTGGGGTAATAAATAGATAAATAAATAAATAAAACTCCCAAGTTGCTGATGCCGTTCTCGCAGACTTAGCTGCGGTTCCTAGTGGAACATTGGCAGGTTCAGCAGAAGCCTTACTTAGTCACTGCGACTCCTGCCAAATGTGGAAACACAACATCCCAGCACGAGCCGCTGAGGAGTTACTTCACGTGTACTTCGTTTTAGACCACAAACCCCCGAGTGGCCTGCACCAGCCAGTGTAACGCCAGCAGGTCATTAGACGCTTCTGTAAAGTCGTAAAAGTCGCCCATCGTCTCACCCAAAAACGGTGCCAAGTTAAAAATACGCATTAGAACAGAAATAACGCATTTCTAAGAACCTCAGAAAGTGAACTATCCCTTCAACGGAAAGGAAAGGATGAGAGAAGAGGAGGGATAGAGGAACTGCAACAGCTCCGTGGATATGCCATCACAAAGTTTCAGATGAAAGGTTCATTTTAATATATATACATATCAGATGTCCTCCAACTTGAACGCACATTGTTGATGTGTTTGTCTGATTTCAAGCCCCAGAACACATTTATTGTGTGTTACTTCCTGTAACAGCAACGCTACAACAACAAAGTCCAACAAAAGTCACTCTTAAAGCTATCAGAGCCTCTCTCTATTTCTCAGGTGTCTTGTATTGTCACAGTGAGATTGGGTTTTAGACTTTACTGATGTCATACAACCAAATAAATAAAAAAACACCAGCTTACCAGAGACAGCTGCACAGAGATACAACAGTGTTTGTTAAATTGAAAAGGGGACTTTAGTTTCTTTAGCTGGTGCTTGGGGAAAAAAATATCACCCCATCAGGAGCCGGACGACTCTTGCAGTCGGGGAATTCGGCTTCTTTTCAAGTTTATGCATCTTTGCTTCCCTCCAGTGGTTACCTGACACATTGCACCTGTACTGAAAAAAAGAAGAGTTTCAATTCCCGGAATCAAAATAATACCTATCTTCGCTAAAAAGAAACTAATATCACACACGCGCGCAAACACACATTACATTCATACATACACGGACATTAATAAGTAACAACGCATCGTAAAGACAATGAGGATAGGTAAAGATACTACCGTCCATCTCCCGCAGTGAGAGTTCTGAAACTGAATGAATGCATGAATTACATTACATTACAGGCATTTAGCAGACGCTCTTATCCAGAGCGAGTTACACAACTTTTACATAGCATTTTACATTGTATCCATTTATACTGGATATATGGATATATACTGAAACAATTCCGGTTAAGTACCTTGCTCAAGGGTACAACGACAGTGTCCTTACCCGGGAATCGAACCTGCGACCTTTCGGTTACAAGCCCAGTTCCTTACCCACTGTGCTACACTCACATTACCTTCGGAAGTGTTCAGTAGATTCAGTGGAGTTTTGACTCTCCCACAGCCGGTCCAGAGGCTGTAGTACTGTTAAATCACATGGTTTTGCACTGCTTGGCCATTCCCTTTCTGTAGATTACAGTCATTAGTCATTTATTAAGCAGCCAGATACCCTTACACACATGATCCTATATGGTCTTATGTTTTTAGCGTCTACTCATACAGCTGTATATATAGTGGGCTGTGCCTGTCTCAATGATGTGAAACAGCAGCGACTCACATGGGATTCAAACCTGCAGAACTGTGCTGGCAGGCCAACCTTCCCCACAATGCTGTGCCACAACACAACCGCCATCACGCCACAAAAAACCCCACCGGAGGGCCGGCGGACCTTCGGGGAGTCACCGGCTTTGTTTCCGTTCCAGACGTCCTTGGTTATGAAAATTGTGACTCTCATTTTCACCCACAGGAGGTTCTTTATCGATTCATAAACTGGGAACTTTAACTGCTGTGCAACGGGGCTGAAATAAATTAGCCAGGCTGCCAATCTCAAGGGGCCGAACCATGGTGGTGAGGCCCTGTCCGTTCTGTGGGAAAAAATCTTCCCCTGGATCCTGTTTGCTTGAGTGTTGAATATGAAACAGAGTTTGTTGTTTTGCTCGGCTCCTCCCCTTGTGCTGGCAGGGGGCCACATAGGGGCACAGTGCTTACAGGAACAGGACTGGCATCAATGTCCGCAGGGGAACTTAAAGAGTTTACGTTTGAAATTTGACGCCCTGAATCCTGCTTAAATTGTAAATGAAACCGCAAGTCCTAGACAGCCTGGGTTTCTTGGGGGAGGGGAGTTACTGTACTGTACAATGTACCGTATCGGACGCAGGAACCTTTGATAAAAGGTACATAACCTGAAAAACATACCTAGCCTTATAAACGTGTGAAAGGTAGGCCATGTTAGTTACGCGGAGTACGAAGATCATCCACACAAAGCAATTATTGCAATTCCCCAAATAGTCTATCAGAAAAAAACTGTGATGTCACAGCTAATTTTGAAGCCAGCAAGGAGACAGCAGGTGCTTTCTCAAGTGCTACTGAACGGACCTTTGTCTGATGATTGGCTCTCTGTCCAGTAATAGTTCCAATATACACCCATCAAGACACTTCAGCAACCTCATATGGTTTTAACAGCTTTTTACCAGCGGTGAGGTTTGTTACACATATCGCCATTTCAGATACACGTGCAGTTCTCTCGCCTGTGACACGTTCTCCTCGGACGAGAGCTGGGAAAGAGAAAAAGCATCACGACACGGACGCAAGGACACATCACACAGAACATATTTAACATACATTTATTAAAAATAAAGAGTATTTGTGAGTGACAGACATGTAAGGGCCCAATGTACAGTTGTGCTTTATCTTCGAAAGAGTGAACACTTCTCTACTGGCGAACGTCCAAAGGCTAATGGATTTTTAGAAAGCTACACTATATTACATATTCATGCATGACAAGACCTTCTTCCCATGCGAACACACTGTATGACCATTCACTTAAACTGAGAAAACTCATCATATTCATGGTATTTTTACACTGCAAATCTGTATTTACAATTGCTCTGCCAGATTATTTTTTTTTTTAAAAAGAAACAAAAAAACCTACTTTTTTTTCTTTTTTTGTTAAAAGGTCCAGAAAGTGTCAATTTTGAACTGAGGAATGTTGCCATGGAGATGACATTACAACGCTTCGGGGGCCAACTGAAACGGGGCGGAATAAAACGACTGTTTAGTCGCTTCTTCCAGCTAGGAGACTCACTGCTGAAGAGCGTTTGTCTGCGTACGCTACAGCTAACCGTTCACCTGGGAACAAGTCTGGCCACCCACCTCGATACGGAGTGGCAGGCAAACTTTACTGGATGACTGGGAGTACAAGTACAAGTCTCTCCAAAACTGTTAAGAGGGTCTCCATCTCCAAAAAAAAAATGTCACAGTGGCAATGCTCTGACTTCATCGAAGCCATAAAACCAAATTTAAAAAGGGCCAGCCTTCAAATCGCCGTTACTGCACAGTATCCGTGAGCAAGGTATCGTGGACCGGAAATCAGCCGACGCTGGCACGATCCACCTAGTGTACTGCAAACTGCCGTGAAACAAGGAGAAACTGACGAGCACGTAAGTCTGTTCACATCCAACAGCAACAATGTATATGTGAGCCCTACAGCCGGAATTTATCCCGCCCCCATGATTAAATAGGAAATAAATCGACTCCTCCGCGACCTTTAATGCCAACTATACACCGGTAATGCTTCAGAGATGCAAGGGTGTCAGTGAATTTCAAAGGCTTTGATTCAGGATCTGAGTAAGTGTACTGCAGAACATACTTCTCTATCAGTGAGTGGATCGATAAGGCCAGTGTCTGTGCCTCTTGGCCAATTCAAGCGTCACTGATTTCAACTACATATTTACAAAGATATGGCAAAGAAACGTCTATAAACATTTCCCCATTACACATACACAAAATAAAAGAATATCTGCAATAAAGTGACCTACATCTGAACAGAATTGTAAGGCTGTAAGGAGTAATTTTTCCCACAGAAGGCCAAACGACTATCCATTATTAATATGCGCTTGTTAGGAAATTCAGAAAACGAACATGACACCAGAGGGAAACAGAACAGTACAACCCAGGCTGTGATTGGACACCACAGAGACCCCACAGATCGCACAGGGCAGGGCCACAGCACCACCCGCGCACCTCCAACCAGACCGTTTGTCCGGGGTGGGGGGGGGGGGTGGGTGGGGGGAGTTTCACAAAGCAGGATTACAGAGTTAGCTGGATACCTACGGCAAGTAAAAAACCCAGAACAGCTCTTTTTACTTCAGTCCATGTTCCAGGTAGGGATTGCAGAGGGTTCTGGGTTTTACTCGGTGCAGTATATCGGCAAGCTCAGTGAATCCTGCTCTGTAAAACAGGGCCTTGGACTACACGTGTGGGGTTAAGATCGCAGAGATTGAACCGCACATTTTTTTTTTTGATAGGCTTTTTTTTTTTATACAGAGAATTTGAAAAGTTTCTTTTTTTTGCTGCGGCCCAGGCTCAGAAGATGTAGTCGTTGGTCATCTTGAGGGAGGGCATGGCGTCGCTGACGTTCTGGTCCAGCCGGTGGTACTCCACGCTCCGGGAGCAAAGCCCCTCCTTCCAGCGCCGGCTCTGTGCCAGGAGGAAGATCTGGGGGGGCGGGGGGGGAGAGACACAGGTCACTCAAAAACCTTCCCCTACACACCTCTCACCCACCTAACAGGCTTTCACAAAAAATGTGACGCTCCGTTAGAAAAAAAAAGATTAAATATTAATTTTGCACAACTCCTCCCTGTCCCTCAAACCCCCCCTGGGTGTGATTACCTAACGGAGTGAGATTACCACCACACAGGCAGAGGATTTCCACTATTTCAGTGTCAGTCATCACATCAGCAGCCAGGCACTTTCATCCAGAGCCACTTAAACAGCTCTGGATAAGAGTGAAAGGCGCTATATTAATAATCACTCATAATAAAAAAAGGAAAAGGGTGTAATTCAAAATAAATATTAGTAATAACAATTATTATTATTGCTGTTATTCTTATGATAATTACTGTTATTAAGAATTATTTATTCTGAATTAATCCCTTTTTTTCTCGAACAGATCATTAATATAGCGCCTCTCCTCACCGGCAGGCTAACGGGGCTACCCTACCTTTCTCTTGTTGTGGTAGGTGATGTACACGATGGCCACCAGGAAGGCGATGATGACCAGGTGGAAGAAGAAATGCGAGTCCTCGTCCTGAACCGTGTAGAGGGTGTCGACCTTCATGCGCCCGCCCACCTTCCCAGCATCCTCTGCCGGGCGAGGCACCATTAGGCCTTTGTCAGCCTGGATGAAGTCATCTTCGTCGCCATCGTCGTTCCCCACCCGGTCCAGGGCCCAGTCCTGCTCCGGCGACTTGCTCCGGGGGTCCGCCAGGGCGTTCGGGTAGTCCAGGTCTTCGTCGTCATCTTCCTCTTCATCCTCGTACAGGTCCTGGCCGATCCCCGGAGAGGTGGGGGACGTGTCCTCGTAGGACTGGGGGAGCGGGGGCGGCCCCCCTCCCGGGGAGCTGGCTCCGGCGGTGGGCTTGGCTGGGGGGGAGGCCGCTTTCGCGGGGGAAGCGGGTGCGTCAGCGGGGGAGGCGGCAGCTTCAGCGGGGGAGGTGGCGGTTTTGGCGGGAGAGACGGGTGTGTCAGCAGGGGAGGCAGCAGTTTTGGCTGGAGAGGCGGGTGTGTCAGCAGGGGAGGCGGCAGTTTTGGCGGGAGAGACGGGTGTGTCAGCAGGGGAGTCGGCGGCTTTCACGGGGGTGGGGTCGGGGTTAGGGGCAGGGGTGGCGTCCGCTTTGGTGGGTGGAGCTTCGGTGGCGGAAGCTTTAGAGGAGGTGGCGGCGGCGGCGGCGGCGGCGTTGGTTGCAGCGGCGGTGCCGTTTGTGGGGCGATCGTTTTGGGCAGTCACTCCCCCGGGCCCGTCCTCAGTCCTTCCCGCCGTGGGGCCGTTCGGCTGTGCCGGCGTCCCGGTGTCCTGGGGCGTGGTCCTGGTGTCGTGGGGCGTGGTCCCGGTGTCGTTGGGCGTGGTCCCGGTGTCGTGGGGCGTGGTCTGCAGCGAGCTGTTCACGGGAGGGCCGGGGATTTCAGGAGAGGACTGTTCCGGTGAGACCCCTGAACGTAAAGCAAAACGATTATAAAGGAGAAAAATACATCCTCTCCCCATTCTGCCGAGAAGTTACCTTTCCTTTTCTGTATTTATTCATAGATAATAAATATATCAGCAATTATAGAGGGGAAATTAATGCTAAAAGCATTTTTAAGAGCTGTGAGATGCACAAATACCTTTTAAAGCAGATCAAAATAGTCCACATTTTAACAACTCTTTAACAGCAGCCGTTTAGAGGAAACAATTTCACCTCTCTCACCGTTTAAAACGATACACATCTGTATTAATAACTGTCATTGTGAAGGGAACCAGTGTGTGTATCATCTGCTGTTCAGTTCAGTGGCCAGAATTTCAATACGTCTGCTGAGTGTTCCTTCTAATAATGACATTAAAAAGGTGACAATAAGAGGAATAACTAGAATTAAAGGACATTTTCCATTGTAGGTCTATATCCATTTGACCACCAAATAAATTGCTACTTTCAAAATCATTGCTACTTTCAAAATCGCTTGCTGAATTTATCCTATATTAAATGCTAGAATGGGACACATATTCTGCGTACCCAGTCGGGAAAAGTGACTTGGAGGAACAGATGCCTTATTATGGTGCACTCCACGTCATGGATAAAGAACAACAGGCTATTGAACCGCAGGCTTAAAAAGACAAGTCATCTTGTGTTAATATAAAATTTTTCAGCAAAATGCATGCTAATTCCCCAATAACACAGCTACCCTGTTAGACCAAATAAAAACATTTAGCATTTCTTCCTCTGCAGCCATGGCAACACAGGAACCTTGTTTTACTACATAAGAGTCTAATCTTTATTTCCCCCCCAAAGCGTCCACACAGCACAGGAGCCCACTGAGGAACGTAATAAAGAGGGCATTGCCTTTCATTTACAGCCCTGCTTCGGCCCGTCCGCTAAGCCAATGACGCGATTCCGCTCGAGCGGCTCGCGGGCCCGCTCCCCAACGGCTTCGCTCAACACAACAGCGGCCGTCGCTCGTGCCGGTGAAGAAAACCGCGAATTATTATACGCCAGAGCGAGAGGCCCGACCAGTCAAACGCAGCGATTCGTTCTTTAAGATTTATGCCAACAAAAACACTGAATGGTCTTTTCAGGTTGGTTTTCACCAACAAAAACCTTCACTGTTTCATCAAGAAAAACTGGAATGTTCATTTTGTTAATTTTCACTTGGTTTTTCTTCATCAGTGTTAAAGGTTGCGTGTTTTTTCTTTTTGGTCGGAAATGCTTAGCCCGTCTCACCGCTGTCCATCGCACTTCCTCTTTCTAGAACCAGTGAAGGACCCACTACCCGTAGACATGTACATATGTCTATGCCACTACCAGCAGAACAGAGGTCGTCAGCAGCAGCAGATCTCTACAGGATATCATCCGGCAAAATGCAACCGCACGCCCAGCAAATGTCAAGCATGTGATCCACCCAGCAGCCGGGAAGAAGTCAACAGACATTAACGCTGAGCTGCGCAAATATTGGGCAGGGAGACATTAAACAAGGACACGTCTCACCAAGGCTCGATTTCCATTCTCCCTCCTCACCAAAACACCGAACGGCTCATCTTCTCACCAGTTATCCAAGGATACTGGCTGTGGCAAATAGTCTCACCAACAATCTACCTATTCATACAGCCGGATATTGTTACTTACTGAAGCTACTCGGGTTTGAGGCTTTGTTCGAAAGTACAATGCAATGAGCACCACCCAGGATTCTAACCTGAATACCTTTCACGTGTCTCTAAAGGCTGTTCAGTGCGCATTGGGACTTCAACTGAACCGTTTAAACAGGACGGATGGGTGTAATGTGAACAATCCCACAGGGCCCCTGGCACGCTAAATGGGTTAGTGAAAGGGCAACGTATCTCACAAACTCTTTAATATGGAAAATGGCAACTGCAGTAAATATAACAAATTACACCACAAAGTCAGCCTTTTCTATAAAAAAATGTTCCCCCCAGCCTTACGTTCTCCTAAACTACCGATTACTGAATATGGTCCTTGTAACATGCACTAGTGCTGATCATAACTGCTTGCCTGTTCAAACACTGAAGCCATTGTACCTGAATGTGCCCTGAATGTCCCCCTCCCCTCCCCCCCCCCCCCCCCCACCCCCCCTCCTCCCCTCCTCCCCTCCCCTCCCCTCCCAAATGCTAATCCTAGCAGGCTAGTGGCACCGTGGGATGCATACATTTTAATTTAGTACGGGAATGTTAAAACAAGCAAGCAAATAATAATAAATATGGTGGTTGTTAAAAAAATGTACTTGAATATACTGGTCATATTGTTGTCATTTCTTCATATATACAATTATAGCCTTGGAAGAACTATCAAGGACTGATAATACTGCCAGGAATACTTTTACTCCAGTATATTATGTTTATGATTTAGGAGAGAATTCCCTCTGAGTACTTTACACTGTAAACGCTGATAGATATGGTGATTTTAATTTCACAGAATCAAAGAAATGCTGTTAAGACAATGCTATTGAGCCTGGTTGGAATAAAAAACTCACTGAGACGTTCAGTTTTTTAAAAAAAACAGCCCATATTAGTTTACATCACTATGACAGTTACAAAAGAAGCCATATTCCTAAAATGTTTATAATCAGTAGAAAAGCTGCTTATTTATTGGATTGTTCTTTATTTCGTTATGCCGATCAGTAAGGTCACTTTTAAACTGTGGAAGAGGCCAGTTGATATTAGAAATGGTCGCTCCCCGTCCGGTTTGACAGATAGGTCACTACGTGTCAGACGGGTCCGGTGGCCAGTAATCTAACAATTTGAAGCTAGCTGTAGCAACTCTTCTCTTTTAGCTATTATTGGACATTAATTACATAATAACCAAGCGTTAAGTCACACCCATGGTAAATTCAGTCGGGTTTTCTAATTAGCACACCAACGCAATAAAGTTTCGCTATCTTATATCAACAACGAAGCAAACAACAAGGAAGTTTGACTTTACGTCAGCGTCACAGCTAACTTAGCTAGTTGTCGCAGTTGGGTGTCGCGATAAATAAAAGCTACGTTTTAAGTCGAACTACGTTTTAAGTCATGTTAAACATGGTACAGTTTCGGCAATAAGGCAGACACCTGGCTTCACGTCCGTAAACTGGCTGTGATTTAGGTTAGCTAAAAGGCGATAACACTGATCACCAGCAACCCAGTTAATATTTGCTATTACTAGCTAGAATGGCTAGCAGAACCTCGTCCTAAATATCCTAACTAGCTAGTATTCCGAGCGATAAATGTTTTACATACCAGCGTTTACTGCCGGTGCCGACTGGCAGCGTGGAGAAAAGAGTAATGCCAAGGTAAATATAGAGAATATACAGTAGTTATTCAAGCTCTGTCCCATCTTCCTGCATGGCGCCATCTTGAAAGAATCACTGCGTGTCAGAGACCCTCCCCCTACGAACGCAGTTCAAGCAAATCGAAAAACCAGGAAGTCCTTGAATTTGTACATTCTGCGCAAGCGCGGAGAGCCTGCCTCTAGGGGCCGCTGCAGAAAGATTTTCCGACTAATTCAAACTCATTAGAAAATATACACGTTTAATAAACAATTAAAAAAAAAAAAACCATATCACATTTTGCGTGTGTTATGGCTTAAGTGTTATTTCAAATATATGAATGTAGTCCAATAGTTCATTAGATTTTTTAAAGCCATCAGAGAAACAAGTTTGGCCTCTCCATATTCAAATACCTAGCTGAGCTACATTTTTCTTTTTTCTTATGTGCAGAGAAGCAGGACCTTGGCAACAGATCGTCCAAGAAGAGAATCAGGGCAGAGTGAGACTCAAACTCACGAAGAGATGCTGAATTTGGTTCAGCGGTTCACTGATTACTAACCTACCTTTGCCAGTTACGAGCAAAACAACTCAAATCTCTGCAATCGGTGGTGTACTGATAATTGAATCATGCCGTGTTACTTGAATAATCTAAATTAGGTGATGAGCAGGTTGAAAAGCTAGTCTTTAGCTTTCTGGACATACAGGAAGAATATATTTCGGGTGACGAGCATCTAAATGAACTAGAAACCGTAAGTGGCGTTCATAAGTGCATGTTAGAAACACGTTTATCCGGTTGTGGATTTTGGTCGTGAGCAGCTGATCTGTCACAAAAGTATGTTGTGAAGCACGTTTTTGCCGATTTCCCTTGATCAATTGGGCGTCGCCCGGTATCCAGTTACATTATTATGGTTACGCATAACAGAAATCAGGCTTTAGCCATCTGGTAACCAGGTTCTTTACCCCTGATAAACAACATCTATGCAATCCAAGCCAGTGCGGTTCAACTCCAGGTCCTGCGGGCCATAGTGAATGCAGGCATTTGCAACAACCATGCACTACACCACCAGATTTCACTAATTATTTTTACCTCCTTGGTTCAGGAAGTGAGCTCATAAGTGAAATATGGTGGTGCAGTGCATGGTTGGTGCAAATAACTGCAAACACTTCAGCCTGCGGTTGAGTAGCCTTGACTGACATGTTTGAATCCTGTAAAGCAGGGGTGTTAAACTGAATCTGCAGCATCTGCAAGTTTTTGCGTTTTCCTTTCAATCAGCTCCAAATCAAGGCCTTGAGAACGAGGCGTGTGGATTCCTAAGCCAATCAAAGACGTAACCTGAAACACTTGTGCCAAGACGAAACCCAAAAACCAGCAGACGCCGCAGCCCTCCAGGACTGGAGTTTGACACCTGTGGTGTTAAAGAGCACAGAGGCAGTTTGCGCATAAATGACTCACAAATCCACACACTGAGCCTGAGGGCTCTAGAGAAAAAAGATAATAGGGACCAGAAGTTAAGATAAAGTTATTTATTTTCAGGGAAAACAAAACTGTCAAGCACACCCTGTTCTGTTCCTATTTTAACATCAAAGACGGAAGACAACATGTCGGATACAAGTTCACGCATTTCTTTTAAGAGGTGCCGTGTGAGGGTAACAAAGAAGTCTTCCCTTCCAAATGTCTGGTCCTGGTGTACTTGACAGAACTTAACTGCCACTTGTCAGGCAGTGGGAAAGAAGACAAAGACACTGCGCTAAAATAATGTTTTACATTTGTAATGAAAGACGAGATCCACATAAACTGCACGCACGCACGCCCGAGCACACACACAAATACAAATACAAGTGAAACAAATGCATTATACCTGTACACCAATGCTGGTGCCGTGGACAGCAGCTGTTGTTTACGTGAAAGACAACTACTCTGCCCAAAAACGCTATTACTGTAACAGACATCTCCATGCCTGCTGGGAGGTTCTGGCTTGGAATGTCACAACAGTGTGGGAATAGTTCACAGTTGCCAGGGAACACAATTAGGTAGAACCAAGGTACAACACTGGTGACACGTGTGAGACACATGCAGCATCCCCTAGTGGACACTGAGCAGAATGCATTCCCAAATGAATGGACTGCTTTCCAAGTGCTTTTTGACCAAGTGTATGCTCATCAGACAGACATCTCCATCCAGGCATTTTCCCTTAATCGTACCAAAAAAATATATAAAATAAAAAATGACATTACAAATAAATAAAAGGTGGAATGAGAGTGTATCTTCATAACATTTCAGAACACTATCTAAGAACTACATTTCTCTTACATATGCTTATTAGATTATATACCAGCAAGCTACCAGCTAGTTCTCGCCCATTCCTTAACTCCAAACTGGGGTACGGCGTTCCAATATATTTTACCTTTCAGCTGTCCCTTAAAAAATAACGGATCATGTGTCATTTAGTGTAATGCACCCCACCCCAACACTGCTCAGGGAAAGACAAGTTGTGAAGGAACCTAATTCAGTAAAATATCTGGAAGTTGAGGATTTGACAGCTAGATCTCCCTAGGCTTCAAATTCCAGTCCTAAACCCAGCTTGTGTCCGCCGGCATTGATGTTCTTCCCGTCCAGGAGAGCAGAGAGGGTCAGCTTAATGCCTGGAAGAAGAGAAGAAGAAATCGGGGAATATAATTAAACAGAGGCCCAATAATTAGATAATGAAAATACTGTTCGGAGAAGCTTTGGAGAATGAACACTTGTAGCTCTTTGTACTTGTATGCTGTGGCCACTCACCTGGCTTGAGTGTTTGGGTGTAGCCCAGGCCCACAAGGCTGGAGTTGTTCACTTTGGCCTGAAAAGGACAGAAGGAAATATAACGTGTCAGACCTCCAGGATCCAAATTCATGGATTCTAAGACCATGGCTTAAAAATATCGACAGCCCCTGTTTCTGGCCATAACATCATCATGCAGACATTCTCACTGTCCTCTTGGGAAAAGAAATGCAAACATACATACGGTGCTTTGTGGGGATTGGGGCTGTTCTCTAAAACACAGAATCAGCCAACTGACTTAAAACCAGTTTCATCTAAATGCGCGCATCAATGAAGCGAATACTGTGGTTTTGAATGGCAGTGAGGCTTTCTATTACAACCTACAGTTTTAATATAAAAAATATTTAAAAAACATTAAATTTAATATAAAATGAACCTAAGCTGTGTCTGGAGTGAGTTTTACAGTCAGCAGCATATTATCTGCCTCAACACTCAACAGCCACTCCTGTGGTCAAACCAGGAGCCTGTTATTCTTCTCATAGAGCTACTGTAGGGTCCCCTTAACCCCACCCCCCCCCCCCATCCCCACCCCCCCACACTGAGGCTCACTGCACTCCACACAGATCACAGCGAGCCCACACTGAGGCTCACTGCGCTCCACACAGATCGCGACGAGCCCCCCATCCCCACCCCCCCCACACTGAGGCTCACTGCGCTCCACACAGATCACGGCGAGCCCCCCCCCCCCCCCCCCCCCCCCCCCCCCCCCCCCCCCCCCCGCCTCACACACACCGAAAAGGCGGCGTCGGCGTCGATCTGGTACTTGGCGGCGATGCCGAAGCGAGTGTTGCTGTTCCCGGCGGTCCAGGCCAGGTTGACCGCCGTCTCCAGGTTCTCGTTCACCTTCTGGTAGATGGAGCCGCCAAACTCTGTGCCGTCGTTCCTGTAATAGAAAGAGAACAACAACAAAAAAACTCAACGTCATCTCGGGCTGACAGCCTTTCGGACCCCTCCACACACCCCTTCCCCCAAAGTAAATGGTTTTTTTATTTATTTCCAAGTAATCCTACTTACTCACTTTTTATGACAACTCACATCATAAATGATAAATAAATTAGTAACAAAGAGGCACCTCATGTCTATTTTTCTGCATTCTACAAATTAAAAACCAAATGTTGTACAAGATAATGAATACATATTTCACTGCCAATACTGGACACCTTCCCATTAATTCTTTTACCCTTTAACTAGTCACTACACTCCAGTGTTTTCGGGGACTCCGATGCTGGGCAGGGGGAGTATTTCTCTCACTCTGGCACCTTTCCTGCCGTTTGAGTGATGAAGCTTCCATTCAGCTCCACCATTTTAGAGCTTGCTCAGCATGACCTCAGCAGCGAGCCTGCCAATCACACAAAGCGCTCGGTGGTCGAAGGACTGATCGTCACCACAGGTGCGACACTTTGAGAGCAGACCTGAGAACTACAGAGCCAGTGGAATGTTCTTTCCATCATTTCAGAATTAACTGAGGTACAACAACTCAGAATTCCGAGCGGAAAAAAAAAACAAAATCTCCTTGTTCTGAAAATCCAATCCAAATTAAATAAACAGGCGTTGCCATGGCACCAAGAGGCCTGTTTTCGGCTCGGACGTGTCAAATTCGATCACAGAGGGAAACGAGCGGCGCGCCAAGCAGGAGACTGAACGCATTAGCTTGCTTTCTTCACTTAGCAACGTCCCTGGAAAATCCCATAATCCCGGTGTGTGAGTGTGAAAACACACACGAGTGTGAGCCAGAGAGTTTGAGACAGGCAGCGAGATGGGGTGGCCTCCAGCGTCCGGCCGCATCACTTATTATTATTTGCTGCAATTATAATAGCACTTATATACGGCAGCCATTTTGCATGAGAACGCTCACCATACATCAGCTGAGGTGGAGAGGGAGAGACTAATTTTTTTAGCCAATTAACTCAGGGGATGATTAAGTGGCAGGTTGAGAGAGCCAGGTTGGGAATTTAACCAAAACACCAGGGAGCCCCCAACACTTTGCAACGAGTGTCATGGGATCTTTAAAAGACCACACTGAGTCAGGACATCGGTTTAACGTCTCATCCGAAAGACCGCCTCTCCTACAGCGCAGCATCCCCATCGCTGCACAGGGACACTGGGTTTTATTTGACCAGAGAGAAGACCGCCCCCTACAGGCCCCCCAACCCCACTTCCAGCGGCAACTGTGAGTTTCCCCCGGAGGTCCGCCAACCAAGTACTAACCACGCCCACGCCGGCTCAGCCCCTCAGCCAATCGGGCGGAGCGGGGCGCAGCCCAGCGGTTACGAGCCGCGGTAACGGAACGGCGCACTCACACGTTGGTGTGCAGCTGGAACTCGTCCGTCTTGTAGCCCACGGCGAAGTTGCTCTGGGTGACGCGGTTCTTGCCGGCCTCGAAGGTGGCCTGGTAGCCGGCCAGCCAGCCCTCGTAGCCCACCACCGCGGCGCCGTGCACGGCCGTGCCGTTGATGTCGTAGTGCACGTCGCAGCCCAGGTTCACGTGCTCGCGCTTGTAGGCCGTCTTCACTTTCCCGCTCTTTTTGCTGGGGGGGGGGGAAAAAAACGTGACGAACCGGCTCAAGGTCAAGTTTCATCAGCCGTGAGTGACATCAGCATTTTACCTCAAATATTCACTGATCTCAGACTGCACAGACTACTGAACCCAAAAGCAACAGAGCACAGACTACTGCACCCCAAAGCAACAGTGCAGAGACTACTGCTTCTGGAAACTGTTGTTATCGACACAAATACAAGTGCCTTGGAGTTTTTTGTATTTGCTTCACAAATGTTGGCTCAGCTTTTGAAACCAATTCAATAAAATTGCAGAATAAAATTTTTTTTTGTTTTTAAATCAAAGAAGTTACCAGCCTGATTTGAACATTTACAAATCTTTATTTCCTCCAAAGAATTTTCTGGGAGGTGAGCGTGTTTTCTAAAGCAGAAGCAAACACTTATCTGCTACAGACATTACGTTATCTGACTGACATTATCTCCAACCTTACCCAGTATTTGGCGAGAAGGAAGAATCAAAGGTCAGTTTGAGTCCTTTGGCCAGCTGGACAGAGAGAAAACAAACATGTTACGCTTCAGCGTATCAATACTTCTAAAACACTTTCTTTACCAGAAAGGAAACAAGCATGTTACTTTGAGCATATTAATACTTCTAATACATTTTTTTTATCTGAAGGAAATCTCATTGCTCAAATTCTTATTTTTCAACACTATCATTCCACACAGTAACTGAAGCAATCTGGCTGACATATTGCTTCATGTGTTCATATTCACCAGCTAAGCAGCGCCCCCACCCCCCACCCCCCCACCATCCCCTCTCCACATGATTCAGGGCCAGAGACTTCCAGTTCAAGTTATACTTTATCGAACCTTGCAGGGTAATCTGTCCTCTGCATTTGACCCATCCTAGCTACTCAGGAGCAGTGGACAGCCGCAGTGCAGCGCCCGGGGACCAACTCCAGTTCTGAGGCCAGTGCCTTGGTCAAGGGCAACGGTAGGAGTCACCTAACCTGACATGCATGTCTTTGGTTATTAGCTCAATTCAGTAACCAATGAACTATGCGGCTGCAGGAAGTGGGCAGGTGGGGGGTGGGGCAGGTGAGCAGGTGGGCAGGTGGGTTAGGTGGGGCAGGTGAGGGGGTGGGCAGGTGGGTTAGGTGGGGCAGGTGAGGGGGTGGGCAGGTGGGTTAGGTGGGGCAGGTGATCAGGTGGGTGGGTGGATTAGGTGCCTGGGTGGGTGAGCGGGTGGGCAGGGCAGCGGGACGTACCTGGTCCTCCAGCGTGATCTCGGTCCCCAGGGTGTTGTCGGTGTTCCACTTCTCGGTGAAGGTGAGGCCGTGCTCCGCCCACTTGTACTTGGTCTCCAGCGTTCCCGACACCTTGCTGGTCTCCGTGTTGGCGGATCCCGAGCTGGTGAACTCCTGGGAACGAGCGGAAAGGGGAGGACGGCCGTCACACGGGTGAGACAAACGCAGGAGGGGCGCGTGTGCGTTAGCTACGCGGTGACCCCCACCTGAACCGAACAGGTGATTCTTTCTGCGTTATTCAGGGCGGCAGAGTAGTGTGACAGGTAAGGAACTGGCCTTTGAACCTAAAGCTCGCAGGTTCGATTTTGTACCCTTGAGCAAGGTGCTTTCAATGGCTTCAGTGCACATAGGTGTGTGTAAGTCGCTCTGGATAAGAGCGTCTGCTAAATGCCTGTAATGTTATTGCTCCAGAACGCAAAACCAGCTTTCATTTTCACACTTGACATCAGGATGCACAAAACTGCCTCCAAACTGCATGGGGTAAACCCTGCTCTGACAAACACGTCATTATAAACTCTGATTGCTGAGATTTCAGGTGGAGGCAATCAGCAGCTCCATCAGTTTCTCTCAGGAACACACTGCTTCCATTTCAAATTTCATCTTACCAGTCCATTTTCTGACTTTGTCTTCAGATCCAACTTGATCAGACCAAAGCCTGCAAGACAGATTAAAAGCAGTTAGACCAGCCACCCAAACAACTTCAACTGACACTGCATTGCTTACAATGAGATGAACTTCTAAAAATGAAAAAAAATAAATAGAATATCTAAAAATGATCAGGAAATGAGAACAAGAATTTAAAATATAAACTTGGTAGTTCCACAGAAAAGAAAATCCTAAATCGAATTTAATAATAATAAGATCTAGTGATAACAGACAAACTGCAATTACTGTTTTTCGTAGAGTATTCACGCACTGGAGCAAATTTTCCAAAACAAGACCTACCAGCACGCACACACAAACACACACACACACCCATCATTCAGGCAATTGACTTAATGACCCGAGTCTGGACTTCATTACAGAAAAGTAGATTAAATGCACACAGTGAAAACCAGGCCTTCAGGATACAAATCAAATCAATCACCAAATCAGGCAGTCCACATAAATATGCAGCCAAGTAAAGCCCTTTGCAGAGCACTCAAAACCTCCCTTATCACTGCCATTCCACACTAAAAATGACATTTCCAATACTGACGGCCATTTGATGAGATTTTCAGAAATGCAAAGGGCAGAGAGAAACAGCCTCCACTACTTGGCAAATGTCCAGCTTCCCATAATCCTCTGGGGCACCACGCCACCCTCTCCAGAGACGAGGCCTAGGCCGACCCCCCCCCCGCCCCCAAGCTGTACTGCTCACGTGATATTGATGTGAACCCCCAGCCGCCCCCCCCAGCACAAGGCCGGGCCCCCGGTGAAGGGATATCCACTCCGCTCGGCAGGAACAGGCCCCCACCTCAGCAGAATCCCAGCCAGAGAGCAGCACACAGCAGGGCACTGCACCGCTTCAGTTAATAATTACGGTAATAACGAGAGACTGCGAGAGACGGGTCTCTCCCCTCGCCTCTCCTCCGACTGCCACAAGCTCTCCTGAAACAGAAGCGCTTCCAGACCTGGAGGGGAAAAAATCCCTCGGTGCTAACCCAAGGGGCACGTGCTCCTAAGCTGAAAAACCTAAGGAGCGCAGTAATGTTTTCCAATTAGTAGGTGTGCTCCTAAATAATGTTTCCAGTTGATAGACATCGGTTTCCAAAAATCATGTTCCTAAATTGGGAGCACTGTAGAGACTTGACATAAATTAACAGTAATAAAATAGGGAGGGCGTCTTCCTTACCGTATCCCTTAGTGAAGACGTCCTTGGCAGGCTTGCCCAGGTCGACATAAGTAGGTGGCACTGCCATGATCTGAAAAGAAGAGAAGAACCCGTTTAACCAGGAAACCGAAAACACACACAAGAAAAAAAAAAACATGCACTACGCAGGCCAGCTATTGTGCAACAGACCCCTATTGATTCAGGAAGGCTAGCAGGAGAGAACCCTGGAAAGAGGGGGGAGGGGGGTCTGATTTGGTGGGGGTCACACAATTGTACTCTTCACTCATGAATACTGCCCTTTACTCAACCTGGGTCACCAACTCAACTCCCATTTTCAAGCAAAAACCGGTAAAGAAGCTGAACGGCGGGGTTAAGCAATGGCGTACGATCCAGGAAGGAGAAAAATAACCAGAAACAGGAAACAGTCCTGTCCCATGGGGAGAGCGGGGGCACAGGAAACAGTCCTGTCCCGTGGGGGAGAGCAGGGGAACAGGAAACAGTCCTGTCCCATGGGGGAGAGCGGGGGCACAGGAAACAGTCCTGTCCCATGTGGGAGAGCAGGGGAACAGGAAACCGTCCTGTCCCGTGGGGGAGAGCGGGGGCACAGGAAACAGTCCTGTCCCGTGGGGGAGAGCGGGGGCTCAGGCTCTAGATGGAGGGGAGAAGTCACCTTCGGCACACTCTGCTCAGCAGCAGTTTCACCAGGCCTTACGCAACGCCGTCCCAAGCGCCAGGGCGGGGGCGGGGGGGGGTCGGGGGGGGTTGTAGGAGTCGGACATCTAAAAGATCACAGCTGAGCTCAAAGGACAGTCACCGTCCTGCCAGGACTGCAGGAGAGAGCTACGCAGTCATACTAATGTCAGGCACAGAAGCGAAACAAAAACAGAGCTGGGAGCTGTGGGCAAAACACTTGGAAGGGCAAAAATGTCAACGACACCCCCCTCTCTCTCTGGTTGTTCCCTGCTTCAAGGGCATAACTTTAGTTTGAATATGTGTGCGGGGGGGGGGGGGGGGGGGGGTCACAGGACATGCCCCCAGGAAGAATTGTTTTTAAAAAAACAGCTGTCAAATAGTAATTTTCGGTAAACTCCAAGAGGAAAATAATTAACTACTGATCAGTACACAACATGAAATCTCCATCTTTATTACATGAAATTACTTACTCTCATCATCATGCTATATGGACCTGGGTGTGTGGGCATGCTGCACCTTAGTATGTGTGCGCACGTCACAAACTGGGGACTGGGACATTTACTGAAAGCACAGTGATTTAGGCCTAACCATGGCAGGGTTAATTAGCCAAGTGCAATGAAACAGTAGCTGGACATTTTACAATTCAGCCACTTAAAAAGAACTAAATGCAAAAAAAAAAAAATCTATAAAATAAGCCTGGAGAAAATTTCTGGGTCAGTTCCCTCAGTCTAGCCTATATATGCACTGCACGTTTGCGCAATTATTTTGGAATAACTGGTTAATATTAATATCCATAATTGATGTTATAATACCCAAACACACAACGTAAAACAATCATAGACGGCTTCAATACCTTTCTCCCTCAGATAACATTTTAATCCAGCGAGACAATAGCTAGTTAAACTATAACAGCTACACGTCAAAATGACCTCATCAGCGTTAGCATCACATTAAGAAACGTGTTTAAACATGTTTACTGACAGGGCAACATACACCTTCCACGTGTTTGGGCGAATCGGTAATCAGGACACCATTTTTTTCGCTGATTTTTAATGGTCGAGTGAAGGTGCATCCCGTCGGCGTGTGGCACAACCTTTTCCAAGACGGCTAGAGGTCACCTGCCAGAAGGGACACTGGCGCACTGGTGGCGTTTTCGTGAACGATTTAACGTTCGCTAACTAACAGCTACGGCACTGCAAACGACTGTAACACGTCTGACAAAGTCAAGCACCCGAACCCCAAAAACCGATTAGCAAGCTCGTTAGCTTGTTGGGACACCAGCTGGACGGCTGTACCACGCAAGCCCTTTTTGTTTATTCAGTCCGCCTGCGCCATCTGTCCAGTTTGCGTTAGCCATTTGTTCACAAGCAAAAGTGTGACTGAGACAGGCCACTGACGACAAAAAAACATAATTGACTAGCAAGCTAGCTAACGTTGGTTATTACGGTGGCCACGTTTGTTCGCTTTTAAAATAAATGCAACACTACGAACGACCGAACTAGCTAGAACGTCATCGACAAACAACCCCCGCTGGCCACACAAAGCTAGACAGCGAATGCAATAAAGCGTCATTCTTTCCAGTGAATAGAAACGGCCATGGCTAGCTCGCTACCCGTCCAGCTAGCACGTAGTCAGTTCGGCAACTCACTTTTTATGGCATCTGCTAAAGTTAAATTTGTGGACAATTACATGCATATTTTGGAGCGCATCCAGGAGTTTTTATCGACTAGCTAAGAACGTAGCTTGGAAGTTTGTTAACACAGTAGAATACTCTATAAATTACAGGACGTTCAATACGCAAAGGCCTTGCGCACAAAAGCGTTCCGCGCGCTGCAGTGCATCAGCATCTCGTGGTCGAGCTGCATCCACACACTGCGCGTGGACGCACCGACTTCCAATCGCAGTTCTATCAAGGTCAAAATCCAACAGCCAGCCACAGTATCGAAACTGCAGCCCACAATTGTTTAACGGATTGAATTTCAACGTACCTTTATAGTGTTGCAAGTTCTTGCCAGGAAAGCACTCTGTCAACTAGATAAAGGGAGGCGTTTCAGCCTTGCGTAAGCAAGAGGAACGTAAGACGTGCAGAGCGGCCACTCCCCCTAGTTTTAACTGCGAGTAATGAAGGGTTCCCTTCATTGTTACCATAGACACACCCAGATAAAAGCATGTAAAAATGGGTTTGAGCTTGCATTACCAGAATCATATCAGCCAACATCAAGCTAATATATTTGTAGCTTTGCATCACGCCTACTTGAATATGATCTCATATTCTAAAATGAATGGCAAAAAGGCATATCACCTACACGTAGCTGGGATTTACCATATTATTAGTTAGCCAATGAGCAAGCAATTGGGCAGATGTTTCCTTTTTAAATAAAAATGTACGTACTCACATTCCCTCTTATCATAGCGGAAAACAAGCTGGAAGACGGTCACAGCAAGAAGGTTGTGGGTTCGAATCTCGGCTTGGGGCCTTTCTGTGCGGAGTTTGCATGTTCTCCCCGTGTTTGCGTGGGTTTTACATTACATTACATTCATTTGGCAGACGCTTTTATCCAAAGCGACGTACAAGAAGTGCATTTTCATGATCGTAGACAACTGCTGAACACGGGTTCAGTAAGGTACAATTACTTATTTTGTACAGCTATTTCTAGCCGAGAACAATGAACACTATCCTGGTCTAACATCTGCAAAGCCAAACTAGGCAGAAGAATAAGCTACAGTATTAGGACAAATACAATTTACCAAGAAGTGCAGGGATGGGGCAACATGTAACAAATGACAGGAAAAAGGGTTTTTTTTTTTTTTTTTTTTTAAATATATATATATACACAGCATGGTGGTGGTTATTCTAGATATAGTCTGAAGAGATGAGTCTTCAGGCCACGGCGGAAGATGGATAGTGAGGGGGAGGTTCGGAGAGGGACGTTTACTCCGGGTACTCCGGTTTCCTCCCACACTCAAAGACATGCATGTTAGGTGCGCTCCTGCACGTGCCCTTGATCAAGGCACTTGCCTCAGAACTGGAATTGGTCCCCTGGCGCTGCACTGTGGCTGCCCACTGCTCCTAGGTAACTAAGGATGGGTCAAATGCAGAGGACAAATTACCCCACGGGGTTCAATAAAGTATATAAAGCATATCTATCTAAAATAAACATATGTATTTCTGCAAAGATGGAAATTTGGACATTTTAATTGATAAGGAAAAATACAACCAATGAATGTTATGTTTGTCATTCTGCAGTAAAACAGTCTTTCAGAAGAATAATCTATTCTGAATTTATTTTAAATAATTCTGTTTTCTGCAGTGTGGATGGGTTCTAGTATAATGGTGTAAAATGAGTTCCCATGTTGTACACATCATCTTCTTACTTATGAAAATAAACTAGGATTGCATCCTATGTACATGGTTTTGTGTAATATTTGTATCCTACTCTATAATTTTTATTGTAGAATATTTCATATGATATAGTGTATGCATGAATGAGTGTACAACAGTCTTATAATATATGTGTTTAGTATCCTATAGTAATTTATTACTGGTGAAAATAAACATCACATTCTTATAGGATCTTATAATAGATTTTACAATATAATAAAGTAGAATATTATACATTGTGTAACGTGTAACCTTTCATAATCATAAATTGACTGAACTGTAATTCTAAATGTTATTTAAGCGAACATTAATTAAATGATCCACCCGATTCCCAATGGACACAGTTGCTATTATCACAAGCTTTTTAAGCAGATAAACTTGTACACCTTTGTAGCTTCGGGCAAAACTTTGCAGGGTAGCTACAGTTGCTGTGAGTGTCAGAAACTTGCACAAGAAATATAAATGCTCTCATTTGTTTATTTTCTTCACAGTGAAAACTGAAGATAGCTTGTAAAATAAGCAGACATTTTGGTTCTTTGCAGGACACAATTCAATTAAATATCGAAGCCCATACTATAGTTCTATAGTGTTCCACGGGGTGTCTTAAGACACTCTTTGCATTCCTGTACTTTTTTGTCTTTCAATAAAAAAAACCCTCTCAATCTTGTTGCATCCTGTAGTTTCTCCTCTAATTAATTTTATGTACCGGTGTCTGTCCCCCTGCCTCCCTTTAAGATTTGTGGTTTCAGATCTCCCACAATGCACCTTCAGATAATTTATTTTTATTTTATTTTTATTTTTTTGTTCTCACTTGTTCAGTTTGATTTAACCTTTTTCCACATCTGGGTTCTCTCTGGGTTTCCTGTGATGGATTGGCAACCTGTTCAGGGTTCATTCCTGCCTCTCGCCCAATAGGTGCTGGGATAGACTCCACCCACCACCCACCACCCACCCACCCCCCGATAATGGATGTATGGATGGGTGGGTTCTCACTGGGTTCTTACTGGGTTCTAACCCCTTCAGTCCCCATCAGCTGGCTGTAGCTGGCCCTTCCCTCGCGCACAGGAGAACCCCGGGTTCTTCTTCTCTTCCTCCTTCTTATCATGCTCCTTTTCAGTCTCTGCCATTTTGATTCTGATTCTGATTCACAGCTCCTTGTACATCCTTTATCACCTCTGTGGGACAAATTCTCAGTATTGTTCATTTCCATTTCCGTCGTATCATTTCTGAAGGTCGCAGAAAATAGCCAATTTCAAAGAGTGGGGGTGCATCTGTTGATATGGAAAGCATTGCTAAGTTACCACACAAAGTCACCAATTTGATGCACGTCATGCAGTTTTCCATGCAGCTATGCAATTGTGACTGTCTAGAGGATTTTGTGACTCCTCGATGAATTGAGATTTTTGATTTGTCTGTATCTTTTGTTACTGACCGTAAAATAATTTTGTATTGGGTGCACTTGTTTGCATATTTACGTTCACTCTTTCAATATTTTTTCATCTAGGACAGAAGCAAATTTAGCATTTTGTATTAAAAGGAATTTTATTTCAACCAAATGCATTCTTGATACTTGAGGTCAGTAGCATAATCATGCAATTTTTAATCAATATTTAATGGTTTAAATGAATTTATTTAGGGTATTTATCAAGAAATTTAAAGTTTTGCATTGACTATTTTGCATTAAAGTTTATGGCAAGGGTTAACATTCTTTTTCTTGACAAGTGTGACATGTTTTGAGAGAAGAGTAGGGATGTGGTTGCGTGGAAGCCAGCCAAACCCCTCCGGCTTCCTTTTGTAGAAGTGCACGTGCAGCTGTCAACAGATTGCAACGAATCCTCTTGCAACTGTCGAGTATTGTTAGTTTGTTCATAGTTCATTTATGTGCAGCTGCAAAAGAAATGGGATCGTATACATTTGACCGTCAGACGCATACAGTGGACGAAGGACGAAAAAAAGCAGGACAAAAATGAACTCGGGAGGTAAGACAAGACGCTTTCTGTAACTTTACCTTTGGAACTTCGGACCTTCGGAGGGGTTCTGCATTTAATAGCAAAAACCAGTAGATGGCAGTGTCGTCAACGGAAACAGCCTAGCTCAGTTAAACGGCTTATTCCTGCAATGATGTAATACTTAGTTAACAAATATATTTGCTTTATGTGTGCCTTTACAATAATATTTACTTGGTTTTACTTGGTTACAAGCTGATATTAAAGAGCAGCCTTCAAGGGTTAAAAAAAAAAAAAAAAAAATAGTAATCTCTATGCCTTTGCATAAGGTTGAGTTTCAGCACTTCACTTTGCGTTGGATAAAATTAACATGAAGATGTAGCAAAATGTCTTTTTATATGCTTTGTTGTTGTTGTTGTTGTTGTTGTTGTTATTATTATTATTATTATTATAAAAAGTTAAAGTCAATACACACAGGATAAGCAAATAACAAATGTACAAATAACAACTGGACAGGAAACCATGCATAT
The DNA here is from genome assembly GCF_013347855.1 of Anguilla anguilla. Classification (NCBI taxonomy): domain Eukaryota; kingdom Metazoa; phylum Chordata; class Actinopteri; order Anguilliformes; family Anguillidae; genus Anguilla; species Anguilla anguilla. Next base: position 2,621,101 of record NC_049209.1, on the reverse strand, counting down.
ATAGTCATACAGTTCATGTTAATGTAGGGGTTAAAATATGTCATATTTTGATATGATTATATAGTTATAGTCTGTAATAGCACCATAGAAGTTATTAATATATTATAGCATAAGTATACTGCATTATATATATCATAATTATTATGATATTGCACAGTGTAATAATCATGCATATATTATTGTATTTAATAATTTATATATTTATTATAAATAATTACATACATTATATATCTCACCAATAATCTAGTTTAGTCATTTTAATATGCATGATCACAGAACTGTAGAAAAGTATGCAGCTATAAAATAATAAAGCTGGACTATACCTATTATGACATTCAAAGTAAACTATATTAATTATCACATATTTTACTTTTCATATTTTTATTCTTTGGGTGACATAAAAGTTTAATTACAGGAAAAGAATACATTTAATTTTACAAAAGAAAAAAAGTAAAATATCTGTAATGAGCAAAAGCAAGAATTCTCATTTTTATTTTGGTAGTCCATTATTTTCCTAGCCACCTGGGAAGCTGTATTTATTAATTCCATTAGTAGGCTAGAGCTTTGAAACACAATATAACTTATACTTTTGTTTCAGACTGAAAGCATTTTGAAATGACTCCTGAAAATAACACTTTGTAAAAAAAACTACTTCATGTTTGTTGCTCGTCATCCTCACTGAAAACGCTTTTGGTGTTCATTCTCAGACCGTCTTCAAGTAATATCTGAACGCTGCTCTCATCCTCAGAGATCAAAGCAGACCATTTCTTACTTCAAACGGCTATCACCAAATGCCAATCATGTTCCCAAAGACGAGCGCAACGAGACAAAATGCTAATCAACCGAAGGCAGAGTTCATAAAGTAAATAAATAAATTGTAAACAGATGCAATAATTCCAAACATATGGACAAATAAAGCATTGTGTCATCATTTCAAAACCAGTTCAAACGAGGTCTAAAAGCCACCCATTGTCTCAGCCAATGACACCATGACGGCTTGCTACATTGGCTATTGACAGTTGGCTGAATATGGTCCAAATGTGGCTTTTGGTTTATTTTATTTATTTTTTAATGTAGGTGCTGTTTATTTTAACAGAGAATGCGCAATACAGCCGGAATGGTTTCAACTTTGTGTGTTTCTCTGAACAACTCACAGCTGATATATTTTAATTTTCACGACAATAGAAAAAGACCAGAATAAAACAAGATTGTGGGCAGTTATTAAACATGGGACTGAAGGAAGTGAGCAGCGACAGAGCATATAGCATGGTGGAACACCATGGAAACCCATTTCTAGTGATGGTGGAATGGATAGTCAGGGACAGCCATTTTGAATAGCCATATTGGACAGCCATATTGAAATAGCCATATTGGACGGCCATGCTGAAATTGCATACTGGACAGCCATATTGAAATTTACACAATAACAAGATGCTTATCATATGTATCTACACAACAGCACAGTGACAGAACTGTGACAGATCTGATGAACTGGAAATTCAAATTAATTAAAAATACAAGCATAATATTTACTGTCATTTTTTAAGTAATTTGAGAATTTTTAATTCATTTGGTTTGTGTTTAAATTACTAGTGAATAATTAATACTCAATTGATTGTTTTATATTTATTTTTTATATCAGAGTGTGTATTGCAATCTATAATTTTAATAAACATTTTGATTTGCTCAATGCTACTGGTAAAATAGTCATCCAAATTGAAAATACATACTGACTAGCAAATCTGGAATGAAATTTGAGAATACAGACACATGTCCATCATCCAGATGATTCTGTCATGAATGCCTTTAAATAACATCACCAGCTACCATTAGTTTTTGCTTCAATATCAAAACAGTTCTGCGTTAAAACATGTAGTAGTAATATGTAATTATAGTCATCAGTTACGGTGACTGTGCAGCATGATAATGTAACTATATGATGGTAAAGTTGGTCATTTGCTTTGTTATACTTTTTTTTTTTAATTGTTTTCAGATAGGAAGCTGTGCAGCTGTACTTTTAGAATTTTTGTTCTGGTTCATTTAAACAAGTTCACAAATTACAGGTCCAGTTCAAATTTTATTCCAGTGATTCTAGAATGTTGCTCCTTCCAGGTTCCAGAGTCTACTTTTGGCACAGTTTTTGATAGCAACTAAACAGAATGATGCAGACAAATATTTACAGATGCAAATTTACAATAAATAAGAAATAAGAATTGCTTATGAATGGTACCGGGTTTGATTTACCTCACCGGTAACCTAGTGTCTTCTGAAATGAACCGAATTCAGATAAATTGATGCAGCGACAACTTGCTTGAATGAGAAATTCAGTTCATTGACTTTAAGGAGGAAGAGTGATAAGCAAACTTTGCATTGCCCTTGAGGTTATGATAATTAAATGGACAGGGGCATCAAGGCTCTATTGTTTGCTTGTTTAGCTCAGCGTTTGACATTTCATGACTTTGTCAATACAGAACCAAAATTCATTCATTTTGTAGTGACCATCAAAAGGCCACAGATGAGAAAGCGATACCTGCACACTTCTGAGGGTTCAAAAGAATATCGTATGGATGCTTTTGCGAGCTGACGTGTCAGCAGAAAGAACAAAAAAAAGTACTCCAATTCAGCCTTGAAAGCTTTCCCTCTCATTTCTCCACGCTTTTAACAACAACAAAAAATGAAACAACCCCTCCACTTTCTGTCCCGGCATATCGGAACTGACGTCACATACGAGAGAAATGTCTCTAAATGTGTTTTTGAAGGGTTTTGGTTTCCTTTCTGTTCATTTCACCCTGAAACCTCTGAGGAGCTGTTAAACACTGTGGAAAAAAAGAAGCCTACTTCCTGTTTGAACTTTGGTAAATACTGGAAGGTTTGAGAAGGCTTGAGGCTCAGCTGCCTCTGTGTGGCCTTAGGTTCAAGGCCAGCATCACATCGATTGTGCACTTTAGCTTTTAATAATTTTTCATGTTCAAAAATTTTATAAAAATGTATTTTTTTTTTTTTTACAGAGAGAGAAAGCTATCATTTTCAGATACTGGTACAGTTTTATATCTATGATTATGAGCAGGGGTAAAGAGAAAAAACATTAGGGGGGCAGGGGAGAATGCAGATCAGGGGAAGATGTGAGCGCATTTATGATGTTGCCACCTGCATGTGCCACACATGTGGTGGAGGGCAGGAAGACAGGTCTACTTCTGATTACTTGCGTAATGTTTCCTACAAACACAAGCTTTTTCACAATAATAATAATGATAATAATAATCACTATAACACTGTAAATCTTTATACATATGCGGAAAAAAGTTAATCACTTTTCATTTCAACAGATGTACTGTGTTCTGATATATGCTATATAAAAAAAAGACTGAGAACAAATTGTTCAGAGGAATATTGAAATGGAGCATATGTTTTCCACTTGCTCACTGACACGCTCCGCAGCGCTTGGTCACAAGTTGTGTGTTTTAGACACATGTGGATGTGAAATGAGATGCTTTATAACTTTATAACGATATCAAAGCCAGAACTCACAGTTTATCTGGTGTGAATCAAAAACAGAGATTAGCAAGCCTACTTGCACATGCTTAGAAAACCGTATCACTTGCTTTAGGAATTCTTACTCCAAAAGACAAACAGGGTTGCTTTGTTCAATCTCAGTATGAGGTACTGTACAATGAAGAGTAGGGCTTCTTTATCCTTTATTGTCCTTCATGCATAATGATACCATGTCATTAGAATTAACTGATGGCTCGCCAGGTTGAACATACCGTCTCGTATAAAAAAGAAACACCGGCAAAGACAAATAATTTTCCATTTGGAAAAAAAAAATACAAATCATCAGATTTAGGTTTCTATAATGCCAGTGTTTTAGTGTGAAAAGTACATCTTATGTCTTCTTTATTACCCTTCATGCATAGTGAGAACATGCAGTAGTTACCATTAACAGGCAGCTCACCAGGATGAACATTCTGTCCGCTTGGGGAAAGGAACACTGGCTAGGAAAAATCATCATACAATCACTCTGTGTGTGTGTGCGTGCACGCGTGTCTTTGTACTGTAGACATTTTTTAATGAAGAGATCCAGATTTGTATATTTGTTGTATATTTAGTTATGTCAATAGTCCAGTCTAGGACCCCATTGAAAATGGGCCAGCTATTGCTGGCTTAATGGGTAATCTTTGGACTCAATACTTTACCAATTGTTCCTCATTTTAACACCTTACTTTTTACAACAGTCCTCTTTGTATTGTTTTAAGTAAGTCTATTTGTTCTATTTTGTCATTTTTATATGATGAGTGCAAATAAATCAAATCAAATCAAATAATCAAAAGATTTTGGTTTCTGCAACGTTTAAGTTTTAGCACGAATATAAAAATGAATTATGTCCATAAGCATTACATGTTTCGCTGGCCTGTCAATCACGACCGGGCAGAGAACAAAGCACAGAAGAAGAGCGGAAACTACCCGAGCTGACATCACTGGCACAGAAGACCCTCGTCACATCCAAGGCCCAATCCTCACAGCTCCCCCCCCCACCCCCCCACCCCCCGACCCCCCCAACCCCCCCGACACTTGTGTACTGAATATGTAATCATGCAATCATGTAATCAACAAATTCCCCATGCCCCCTCCCGGGCCGGCTGCACTTCAAAGGGCTGGAGAGCGCACTGCGTCTCCGAGAGGCTTCGCTGGCTAGCAGGGCCCGACTCCAGCCCTCGAGACATCACCACAGAGCAGAGGGGAGAATTTCATTTATTTATTTATTATTTTAAAAAAGCACCTTTCATTTCACACGGTTGCTATGGCCACGGGGCAAGTCCCCCCCCCCCCCCCCCCCCCCCCCCCCCCCCCCCCCCCCCCCCCCCCTCTGTTACTGTGTCGTCATTTGGGTTACTTGAAAATCTCTCACTTTTAAAAAAAATGTTTTATCTGCAGCTTTACAGCTGTGAATAGGTGCTATCGGGGGGGGGGGGACGCACATGCATTTAGGAACCCCACATGCACCTAGGGGCAACACCTTTGATCATCCTGCACGTCAGTAAATAAAAAAAAGCCTAGCAACAGGTCACCATCAGCAGCTCCAGATCTGAAACGAAATCAGATTTTACTCAATGCTACTCATACATGGCGTTAGGCATCACATGGCTATTAAACCATAAAGCAACACTGTTCTTATAATGAATTATTCTGTATTACTCTAATAAATAATTCTACCTGATTATTAATTACTCTAAGTGCATGTTAGTATTACATAGGTACATTTTCCATGAGGGTAAGGGTAAAGGTACTGGTCAAACACTGCGTGTGCTACAACAATGGTGATCATAGTTTCAACAGTGCTCATATTTAGTGCTTTACTGAAAACATGGGACTCCTTTGTCTGTACTGTGTTACTGAATATTGTGGATCTACAGCATGTTCTCATTGTTTTGCTCCTGTTGTATACATTTATTGTATATTATCATAATGATCTTGTAGGTCTTTGACTAAAATTATTATTAATACCAAGTAGATATGATGGCCTTCAGAAGAACACTAGCCTTCAAAAATCTGAAGCTACTACCGATATAGTTTTCATTTCAAAGGAAGTCACATTTTTCAGATCACCATAGAATCCCAGAGAAAAACATGAATACTCTTCTACTGACCATGCGCAGGACGATGGCCGCCTGGAAATCACTGGTCATCGTCAACAGTCGTAGTGGAGTCATCCAGTACGTTTAAGATTGAGTTAGTAACTATACTGCGAGGCCCTATTTAAGAGCCATATAAGTGTACATCCGCACCCTGCTTCATTACTGAATCAGCTGTCACTGTCAAATAAACTTTACGGTAAAAGTCTGTAATAAAGCGAAGGTATAAAACTGTAATACAGCTGAAAAGTAAATAAAAGTATAATTTATGGTGAAACACAGTAATGCAATTTGTTAGATAAACAGCCAGCTACCCTTATGCTAAACATACTGTTACCGTTATTTATCCAGTAAACTTTCCAGCAGTTTACTGTAAAATTCTCTCGGATCAAAGGGAGACAATAAAGTAAACCTTAACCTTAACTTGTTTTTTTACAGTGCTATGACCATGGCTAAACTAATGAAGGGGTCACACACGTCATTGTGGACGTAGTAAGATTTGTGGTTCCATATCACGGTAGCGATCCAGAAGAGTAGGAAATCTTACCCTGTGTGCTCTCTAGTTCGCCAAGAGGATGATTTTCTTCTCTGCCAGGGGTCTACAATCTGCTTCCTCTTGAGCGGAAGACCCATCCCAAGGCGATGTAGAAAACACGTTGCAATATTTCACAAGAGCGTTTCCCATTTCTAGACTCATCATCCACGTAGTTTTTTTTCTCACAGTGCATTGCAGACGAGGACAGTGAGCCCGTGTTTACTTTGGAACGCCAAGGACTCCCGTACCCAGTTCCAAGCGCGATTTGCTCGTTTTCTAATCTCCTCCATCTGTCGGGGAGCATGAATAAAATTCAGGCCCGGGCCCACTGCATCGCTCTCGCCGTATTTTATTTGAGCCTTCGCGGATTAGGCCGCTTTAGAAGCGGACAAGAGCGCCAACGGTCAATTTACCGAAGCTGATGCCCACAGACATTTTAAGGACAGAATGTCACAGTATATGTACAGTTAAGTCCAAAATAATTGGACATGGCATTTTTTATAAAAATGTTTTTTTTTAATTTTTTTTTTTAAACATAGAAATAGGTAACATTTTTAATTAATATCTCTAACACAATGTTTTTACCGTCTTTTGTCACCTTCTTATGTCATTTCCAGCCAGAAGAAACCTATTCGTCAAATAAAAATTCACTCAAAACTCAAAATTTGGCATGGGTATGGATAATTTCGGGCTTAACTGTATATTGGTTTCTCTAAATTAAAATTCAAACGTAACCCGTCCAGAGGCCCAAACAACACCACATGACCACATGACTGCCTGTATCTTTGGATGTACCATGAGAACATTTTTCATCACAACGGAGATGTAGCAGATAAAAGCTTTATACGATTCATAACAGGGCGTCAGTTCATCACCCGACAGTCACCTCTCTTCTCGGCTCAGTTCCTGTCATTATAATTTCCCTGACTGAGTATTTTAGAGACGTGCTATTCATCCATTGATGTGTGCATCCTTACACACATGTACGTATTATGCGTGTGTATTAATCACAGCAGAGGGAAACCGTTATGCAGTTTGTTCCGCTACATGTCAGAGACATTTTCGTCTGTGTTGTTTACGTCGCTGAAAAATGACGTAAACATCAAGAAAAATGTGTAGTCCAACAATAACTAGAGGCTGTTTAATACTGTAAACTACACCCAGTACAACAATTTGTACTGTGCTATTTCCATAGAAATGTCCATTCATACACAGTAAAATGTGCAGAGTTAATTTAGCTCCAAAAGTGTTAATTCAATTTTTAACTGATAACATTTGGTCCCACTCGTGAATGTAGGAAAAAAATGTTGTCTGTTAAAGAGTTGAATTAACACTGGATACTCGTGTGATTTGAATAGGATAATCAATAACTAAGCAACAGGGTAATCCCATGGTCTTTTAATTTAGATATTATGCCCTTTGTAAAAAGTGCTATACAAATAAAAAATGAATCGAACTGAAGGTTTATTTTTGTTCATTACAATTCAGAGAAATTTATCAGTAAGCAAATCTAATACCCTATTTGCTTCCTTTGAAGTTTGTAATGTAACAGTATGATAGGGTATCTCTAAAATGTTATTTTATATGGTCAATAGTTTAGACATAAGCCTGTCAGATTCTTGAGAGCATTTGCACATATTTTTTCAAGTATTAAAAGTACACAAACACAAACTCTCTCTCTCTCTCTCTCTCTAAGTGTATCTGAGATATGTAGATACGTACCAACATGTATCCATGGCCTTTGATGTCTGTGCTTTCTAACCAGTGGTGCAGTGCTTATATCAACCGATTTCCTGTTTCACATGTTTATTTATGTATTTTCCCCACACAAGACCGATATTTACAGTGTCCTGGATTCAATAAACATTTTCCTTTCCCCATTAATGTACAAACAGTGTAACATGTTTCAATGCAACCAAGAATTGTGCAAATTCAGAAGTCAGCAAACTGTTTTGGAAGAAGAAAAAAGAACGTGTTTATTGGCATGTAAGTTTAAGGTCAAATGAAGACTGGATCCAGGGCACTGTGCACCCATAGCATCAGTTAAGAGACTGGGAATGCTCACACCGTTTCTCTCTGCAATTAAAAACCATAAATGCTATGAACCTAATATGTAAATACAGGTTATCACACATTTTTCCTCATTTTCAAAGAACAACAAACGAATATGATCATGTTTTATATAGGTTACATACAGACAACGTGTGTGTGTGTTGATTTTGATTTCTTTTGTCAGGTGACTTGGTTGATTAACTTGAACAAAGGAGGACAAATTCAGAAGTGTGTAGAATGGACTGAAACACCAGTAAAATATTAATGGCATCTTTTAACAGATCCAGTTCGAGATAGCGAGGTGGTAACTATCGCCCTTTATGCAATGGGAAATACTGTACCTGCAAAAAATATTCTTAATGGTACCTTAGCTTTGTCACCAAAGCTACATGAAGTGATTTCTTATTATTACAAAGTTTAAATTGTGGGGGAAATAATCTGGTGTGCTGTTGTAGTAAAAATGATAAACTTCAGAATATTATCATAAGCATTATTGAGTATGTTAAACAGCCATTTTTAGTTCTGAACAGAATAGAATCAATGAAACATGTTCCGCTTATAGTCTTACAAAACGCACAGTTGTAATACTTTGACCTTCAATGGAAAGTGTAAAAAGAAACGTCTGAAATGAGCTTTGTGTCTCTTGCCACATGAAAATATGCGATTGCTCAAGGTAGCTGCTGTTGACTGGAAACATTCAAATGCCAAGTTGACAGACATTGCAGCTTGTAGCTCTTTAATTACCCAGAATTGCACAGCCGTAGACGACGGCGAGTCTTTGAAGAGACGACGCACACATAGCCAGGCAGCTACTGGGGGGGGGGGGGGGGGCGGCATGTTTATTCCTCTTGCACCAGCTCTCGTATGACCTTTTCTGTTTCTGCTGTTTTTTCCGTAACGCGTAGCACCAGGCCTTATCAGTTGTGAAGATAAAGACAAGTCTTTCGCACCGCCACAAACAGTTTCCATTAAAAAAAATAATAAATAAATTATGAAATCGCGACAAATATAATTACTTGATAAATGTGCGGTCAGCTCTTGCCCTGTAATCTGTGAAAATTTGGCAGTGCGGAGTTTTTCATGGTGCCACTGCAAATTAGGGGATTCTATAATCAAGCATGGGAGAGGAACGATGCTTCCCAAGAGTAATAAACGTACTGTACCAGCGAACAATCTACCGTGAGAAGCAACCAATTCAGAACACCCCTACACGCCCATGCCAACATAAATATGTATATGGTTCCGCGCTAATCCCTTTATTTTAGTTATTCAGCTCTCCAAGATTTATGGCTCGTAATGTTCTGCACTCAAGAGCTTTTTAATCATTACAGCAAAGAAATATTGTTTGATGGCGGAAAGAAGCTATTATCCCTTACGCGGCATCGGGCTGCGCTAAAGAAAGATCCAACGTGCGGCAGCCTCCCAGACAACGAGAAGAGCAGTGTGTCGCCGTGGAGACCAGGAGTTCCGGGAGAAAAGAACTGGAGGGTTTTTTGTTGTGGTTTCTGGCATTCATCAAGCAACGAGCGGCTTGTCACAGTGACGCTTCACCTGTAGGTCTCAACAGGATTTTGTACAGAACTAACCCGTCTAAGTGAAGGGTTTTGTTCCGCCCGAAGGCCAAGGTCTACACGCAGTTTGCAGTTTGTTCCAACATTGAATTTCAGGCTCCATTTTTTTTGTTTAATGTTTGAACATAGTAGTCTTTCCCCTGGCTTCATTTTAATTGCCGACAGTAACATGTCTCTATAAAAGGACTGAAATGGGGTGCAATGGATTTCCAATAGATTGGTGAACCTCTGGGGTATCCACTGATGATCATCATGTGATGTAACAAAGGCTGCACAACCCTGTTCCTGGAGATCTACCGCCCTGTAGGTTTTCGTTTCAACCCTAATTTCACACACCTAATTCTACTAATTGGCAGCTCAGTGCAGATCTCTATCTGTTGAATGAGGTGAGCATTTTTAGGTTTCGTCTGAAAACCTACAGGACAGAAGACCTCCAAGAACAGGATGGGCAGCCTTGATGTAAACCAACTGAAATAATTGTGATACAGCACTATATACTTAAATCTTAAATCAAACCTTATACAAGCACTTCCCTCAAGTGCACTCATGGAGTTAGTGGATATCTGGCTATAATATCAACTACTATGCAGTGAGGATGCAGACAGAGCCAACGCACTTAAAAATGCTGAATTATCACAACCAGGGGTCTTAGACTCCAGTCCTGGAAAGACTCAGTCTCTGCTGGTGCTTCTGATTTCCTTTCAGGCTGCAGCCAATTCAGGCCTTGGGAATAAGGTGCGCAGAGCCAGGGTCTTTAGCCAATCAGTGACTTAAGATTAAGGGCTTAAGTGTGGAAACGTCAGAAAAACCCACAGACGCAGCAGCCCTGCAGGATCTGTGTATGAGATCTCTGATCTAGAGAATCCTGCCGGGGGTTTGGGGATAAATGGTCCGTCAGACTGTAGCATGTGGACAGGAATAGAGATCGCATGAACACGCGGGATTACATGAGCCTGGCGTGAACCAGGTTTTCTGCTTAAACCCCCTCTAACCCTTTAAGGTGCGAGATCACAAATATGTGATTAGAATGTTCTCAACTGAACGTTCTAACGCTGATGTCACAATCACTACTGGTGATTGAAAGCGATGTTCTAGAACACTGACTTCTAGAATTTTGAAAAAAACTTTTTTTTTTAAACCTGCTCTTCAAAGGCATAATTTGCCACCATTGTTAATTTTGCTATCAAATGCAAATGCTCAGCATGTTAAATTGTCAGGCTATCAGGAGCAGATTTGGGCTTCCTGACAGTCTGAAAGCCACAATCACAAATCACAAATCACAGCATTAAAAAATAAGAAAGAAGCATTTTCACATTTAAACCCTGATTTTTAGATTTTAATTTTCCAAGATGGTAATTCAGCATGTTTGAGCTTGCATTTCTATAAAGGAAATCATGGCGCATTGAAATTGGCAGAGGGTGTAATTATGGAAAATGGCTTGATGGTTTCTCCTTCAGCAGGGGAAATTGTGCAGTAGTTGCAGAAGACTGGAACACCTGCATGTGTTGCACTGATAGATTAATAAACATGGTGACCTCCGCACAAATGCACCTTCTTCTGATACAGGAGAATGCAGCAGCTTAGCAGCAACACTAACCTAGAACTGTATGTCGTTGCTACAGTGATACATACCACAATTCTTAACAAAAAGAAAAGAAAGCAACAGAAAGCATTTCAGCATGTACAGTACACATTCTTCCATATAAGCAAAAATAACCCTGGCACAATTGAAACAATTGATCCAGGCATATCCATCAGTAATATACGTTTTTAATTCGGTTTATTGACCCTCGTAGGTCAACGCATATTACGGCTTTTGTCCTTGGCCTGACGGAAACGGCAGTTAAACTTGAGAATGGCCCCGTTCCTCTCCCCTCAGCCGAAGAAACCCTTCGGATGTAAGCTACCCCGTCCCGTCGCCATCCAAAGTCAAGGCCGCCCGATTAGCGCTAAACCATCAAAGCCTGAGGCAAAGACTCCGCGAGCAGTTAAATCTCTAACCATTTCCCACAGCCTTTCATGGAACGCCAGATGTTTATTTGTTTTGGATTAGCTTAATTATCCCTTTTCTTTTCAAACAGTCAGACAGCAAGGCAGAGACTCAACAAACAGATTTATTGTGGCGTTAAAACTCCGACAAAGAAACTGTCCTGTGACAATTCTCATAAACACAAATCCACCACACCCTGTGTTTCTTAATGTTGAGGCTATGTCACCAAGATTTGCTAAAAGTTTTATGGGGATCAGATACATTTTGCTATAATTAAGAAATAAGGAAATATAGAGAGCATTTTAATCAAACTATCAATGGCCAGAAAAAAAATATCTCAACTATCAAGCAATAAAACGGCACTGCAATGTTTCACAATATTGTTATAAGATTCTGGTTTTGTTATAACTGACATCTTATTCTGTGGAAATGTTCAGGCCATACCTAGACATTGTGGAGATAAAAAATATGTGGGATTTTTATTTAATAATCACACTGAGAAATTGAAAAATTACGGAGTTTTAACCTTTTCATTGTTGTCACTAAGCCTTAAACGATGATCATGTTCAAGCACCATGTACTGTTTCATAACTTAATAAACTATGAAAATATGACATGTAGATTTACACATTAAATTGCAAATATAATGTACACCTAAGTATGTATGTTTTTTACACCTTAACATCTAAATACTACATAAAGAGTAGCAACGCTGTGGAGCTTCAAGATACTATTATGAAAGTTCTCGAGTACTTTTTCAATTATAAAACAGATAGAAGATCAAAATGGCACCAGTAAATCAAGCCCGAAGCCATAATTAAACTAGACCAAGGAATATGCGCTGGGGTACATCCCAATAAAAACACTTTCTAATCACATTGCAGATTTCTTTAATTAGTGGACTAAGCACCAATTGCTTGGCAATGCTGTTGTTTTTGTGATTGGGGTTTATATTATGGTTAGAATGTGGTTTGAATGTAACTGAACTACATTCAAGAACACTGATAGAAAGTGGGTAGAATGTGGTTGTGGTTAGAATGCGATTAGAACATTGATGATGTCACATTGGAATGGTGATGATGTCACAATCAAAAGTGGATGGGTAATGATAGCACATGTACAAGCAGAACTGGAGGAATAACTATCATAAGAATGCTTGTAGGGAAGCTATACGCCTAAGACTCCATCACCAAAAAAAACAACAGCCTCTGGAATATGGGGAGGGAGGCTAGACTAACTCAGTAGCGCTAAGAGACCACCTAGTAAAATATCATGTTGTTTAATCAAGGTGTTTAAGGCTTTTGGGGTTGAGATGAAGAGTTTGGAAATGTAGTTAACTTGTGGAACATAATGTATTTTTTTTTTTTTTTTTTAAAAGACCTAAAATATCTGAGAGCTGTTTATACATTTTAATGTCATGTTTAATAATTAAACTGCTGTAGTTTAAAATAGCATGTGATTTTCATGACAACTGTATTTTTTCCACAGTTATGTTTAATAAGGTTATTATTTGACCATACATTAAATCTAAAAGTTGTGTGAGTCTGGAAAATATTATCCATAGTAATCTTGTTCAGCCGCATAATGACAAAGATTAGGAAACCACAACTGTCCAGGCTCTTTTAAGCATCAAAGTGTAACACAGCCAGAACATAAACATAACTAGGCTGCGTCAAAGCTGCAATTCAGTCATTCCATGACATTGCTATAGCTTGTTGTGCCAACAGATAAACACACTCACCACATTCACATTGCTTGTGACGTATCGTTTGCATGCCATGACTAATACATAGCTTTGACGTGATGCAGAGACAATGACATTTTAAAAGGAGACCAAATGAATGTACATTTGACTTATTTCTTGTCGGTGAAGGGGGCATGATTTCATCACAAAATTGTCATGTGGGAAGAAGCGTTTTCATAAGGAAAGCTCGGGTTCAGGTATGAGCAAGACCCCGTGCAATGTTCCTTTATCTTCTCTTAAGACACCATGACACCACGTGGGTGCCAACAATGTTATTATTAACATAGGGATCAAATCCATATGCATCATATCCATATGCAATAAAAGGATTTTCAGAGACTGCTCAGAATGGACCATTCTCATGGCTCCTGATTTTTTACATTCACATTTTAATCCTGTTTAAATTAATTTTGTGTGAAATTGAGGAAAGTAGTCAGAGAAACACAAGATGTAAATATATTTATATGCGTGTCATATGCATGGTATCACGCAGCATTCACAGAAAATGTTCATTTAAAATAACCTTTTGCTGTTTGTTGTATTCCTAGAAAGATGTTCGCCCTGCCGAGGGTGTATGCTGCTAAAATCTTGAGACGTGCTTGACTTTCACGACGGGGTTGCTTACAAAAAAAAAAATCACGTGAAATTTGCCTTTTCACATGTCCCATCCATTATCTATACCCGCTTATCCTGAGCAGGGCCGCGGGGGGTGCTGGAGCCTATCTGAGAGGGCGAGAGGCAGGAATACACCCTGGACAGGCCGCCAATCTATCGCTGGGCACACACACACACACCATTCACTCACACACTCATACCTATGGGCAATTTAGGGTCTCCAATCTGCCTGCGTGCATGTCTGTGGACTGTGGGAGGAAACCGGAGTACCCGGAGGAAACCCACGCGGACACGGGGAGAACATGCAAACTCCACACAGAAAGGCCCCGAGCCGAGATTCGAACCCACGACCTTCTTGCTGTGAGGCGACAGCGCTACCCACTGCACCACCGTGCCGCCCCTTTTCACGTGAAAATCACAATTCTTCCGACCCCTGGACTTTCTGGCTCTGGCTATGAAAGCAGACAGTTTTTGCAGTAGATAATATGTAGAAAGCCAAGGGAACTACTTTATTCAACACTGTAAATAAACTAAATTAAAGATGTGTTGTTATTGTTTTCGCTTCCTAGGGGCTAACTGGTTCTAACTGGTTCTAATTGGTTTGGGGAGGATTTACCCAAGAAAAAGCCTAATGTCTGAAGTTAGGTTATTTCTACAAATTAATCCCTTCTCTTGTTCCTTAGACTGATAATGATGTACATCATTTCTATTCTATTCTTAGCTTTCCAAACTAAGGAGAAATCTGAAACAATAGTGTTTTTGACCTCCACAACCACTTACAGTCATTTTCATTTATTTGACAGCCTCATTGAAGATATAACCCCTAAAATGCAAGTGGTTGTCTTGAAGGCTTTTAAGAGTAAGTGTAAATACTTAGTAAGTCATTGAAATCACTTAAATAGCTTCATAACAATACGCTGAATTATAATCCCATTACATTCCTCAAGGGGTCAGCCTAAGTCTCTATTTTTTATCAGGTATTTTCATCTTACCAGAAATATTGTATCTATTACTCAAGTATCCTGTATCCTGTATACCTTTGAAAAGTATATTTCTGTCCTAATTCAAAAAAAATTATACCAGAAAAAACTTAACTGAAAAACTTAAGTCGACTATATATATATATATATATATATATATATCCTTCTTCTCAGTAAGCAATATGTTTAATTATATTGTACTATTTTGTATGCATTGTACCAAAATTTTGAGGAACGAAAATATCTATCCTAATTAAAGGGCCAAAACAAACACCCTCTATTCTATATATTTTTATATCGTGAAGGGTGTGACCTGCCAGCTCAGCTTAGAATGCCACCCCAAAGTAATGACAGCTCATTTTATTGAGTGGGTAATTAATCCATGTAATTACATGTTTACAACCGTGTAATGACTGTTTATACACATACATTTTGGTAAACAGATTCATTCCTGAACACGAGTCAGTGGATTCTGCGATTACTTACATTATTGAAACGAAGGGATTTTTTTTTTTTTTTAAATCCAAGTGAGAAAGGAGAGTCAGCGAGAATAGTAGTAGTATAGATACAATCATTTTTTTCCACTGTTTGGATGTTGCTGAGTATGAATGTTTTTTTAAAGGGCTTAACGTTGTTTTCTGTTTCTCAAAGCATCAAAATAAAAAACATCTTTTGCGCATTTTCACTTCAGTTTTCCTGGGACATGTCCATTACACATTTTGTGGACCACAGAAGAGCTAAAAAGGAAAACAACATGAGTAAATATTTGACAATCAAATAGAACAAACAACTTCAGACTGGGCTTACATGAACACAACTGTGTGGAAAATCGACCAAAACGATACGGAACACGTTATGCAGTATATATAGTGTAATAGCATCTTAATTCATAATTTTTTCTGTGAAAAGACCATATCTCATCCCCTCCCCCAATAGGGTCGATGCATGATATGAAAATTAGACACATCCAAACATGGTGGGATATTCAGATTAAAGTGAATTACCCAAAATTGTTTTGAAATACACCTTCATTGTAAGGGTCTATTTTACTGTGTTACCGTTTTACAACAAAAATACTCTACATGTGCAAAAAAAACAAAAACAAACAAAACCAAAAAACACTAAACCCAGTTCAGTCTAAACATTTCAGTTTAAAGTTGTTCCAAGGTAATGCATGCTGGAACATTTCTGATGTGACTGCTACAACATTGGAGGCTATGTTGTCTCACACACATCAAAATTAATCTTTCTGTCAGCTTTTTGCTAGTGTTTAAAGACCATTTTGACAGACAATGCTCACTCCTATTTTTTAAAACATCTTTTAACAGTGTACAGTTAAAGATTTACAATCATTGCTAACATCATATTCATATTTATCAGAACTGGTTGAGATGGCTAACTAAGCTGATTTCATAAACTGGTGATTAGGTATTCATCTTCAACTCAACTCTGTCATAGTTATTCATTCCATCAATACATCAATGTCCAGTGTCAGTAGGGACTACATGTGCCCTGTTTTAATTAATTTTACTGTGTAAAAGATGGGCCAACATAAATGTATTTATTCAGTTTTTACCACAACATGGGCAGCCAATTGGCAATAGTGGCTGAACATGTTCCTGTGACAATTTTCAGGACTATTTTTGGCAGCTTGTTTTTTTTTTTCTTCTTCATTTTTAGAAAATCCTATGACCGGCAAGCCCCTCTTTCCACCTCTGCTGCAGATTGATTTGTGATGTTTTATAATAATCATTTGCCTAATTACTTGAATTTGAGCAAGATCACAAGTCATTAATTTGGTTATTAATCATTGGGCTTCTTGTTGGAATTTATCTGTTATGAATCATTTTGTGTGCACACTCATTTGTTACTATACATTTCATTTTCATTACAAATTAAATAAATGAAGTACCTTTGCTTTCCTGTGAATGGCTTATTTCCTTCTTGCTATAAAAAAGAAAAAAAATATTCCTTTACAAAAAAGTTACAAGCCACACATTTCCTGTTTTTGCACAATTTTTGAATATTATTTTTTTTATGATGAAATGAACTGAGATGTTGAAAAAAATCGAACTGCACCAAATCCACAGACTGAGCCACTGGATTAAAAATACACTGTTAAATGTGTGACTTCATGTCTTTGAACTTTGAACTATGGTTGAAAAAAAAACAGCCCCTCAAAAGTGAACACATCGAAGAGAGAGAGAGAGAGAAGGAGAAAAATAATTTATGTCCTTGAATCAATAGCACTTGTAAAATGGTTCGTTTTATAAATGTGCTTTCCACGTGTTCTGTTCCTTGTTCTTACTCCTTAGCCTAGAGCCAAAATCTGAGTTTTAACACACGTTTTAAGATAAAAAAATATAAATAAATAAATAAATAAATAACATTTTTTTAAACTCCCTCAGGAGACCGGCGTGGTATTGAGAATGGACCTAACTTTGGGACGCGAACAATCTTCACCCGTAGAAAATTAATCTTTGCGAAAATAAAAGACACATTTTTATACAAAAGTGCTTTTAAAAAACACATTCTCGTACCGACTCGAGATCTTTACATGGCTTCGCTATTCGAGATCATTACGTGTCGTGGGTTATTCCCCAAACGGTTCTGTCTTCAGTGGAACATATTTTATTACTTAAGGCACCTTCGCGTCTCTGTAGGCTGGCTTTAAGCGGGAACCGTGGGCTTATGCCGCACGCGCCGCACACTCTGCTCCGATTACCCCAGGCGCTCAGCAGGGGTCCCGCGTCGGTTTTTAACTTTGACGCCGAATCCAAACAATGATCCATCGGGAGAATCCACATCCTCTCCTCCACTGCCACATCACTCCGCAGTGGAAAAACTGATCCTGGAATCCGCCGCTAACCGTCAACTCAAAACCCCACCCACCCACTTACCACTAGAAAGGGACCATGCTGAATGCACGATTTTAATAGCAGTTTCATAAGACTAAAAAGGGTTCTGGTTAGATCACTCTTTTAAAAAAAGAACCATCCCCCCCCCCTTCCTTTCAAACCAGAAGTAAGAAATATATTTTTCTATAAATCTCATTGATATACCAGTGATCTCATCTTGATCTCATCCTGTTCATTTTACCATTTGTCCTTCATTAAAATTTGGACTTGATTTACACCACATTACAACAAACAGCAATATAGTAAATATCCGTTTAAATAAAATATTTGGTCACGTCACCATTTAACAACTATTTGGTTTGTGAATGGTGCTTCTTTATACAGACATCATGAATAACACAACATAACATGAGTGTGTGTGCATTATGTGCGTGTGTGTGCATGCTTGTGTGCAGGTGTGTCTGTGCATGCGTTGTGTACGTGCGTGCATGTGGGTGGGTGTGCGTGCATGTGTGTGCTTGTGTGCATGCATGTGTGTGTTGTGTGCGTGTACATGCTTGCATGTGTGTGTGTGTGTGTGTGTGTTTGTATGTATTTTTATGTTTGTGCATATGTGTGTTTGTGTGTGTGTATATGTTTATGTATGTGCATATCTTTGTGCGTGTGTGTATGTGTGTGTGTGTGAGTGTGTGAGGGTATGTGTGAGCGTATGTGTGTGTGCAGGGTGTGTGAGAGCGTGTGTGTGAGTGTGTGTAGGGTGTGTATGTGTGTGTGCGTGTGTGTATGGTGTGTGTGAGCGTCTGTGCGTGTGTAGGGTGTGTATGTGTGTGTGTGAGTGTGTGTAGGGTGTGTATGTGAGTGTGTGTAGGGTGTGTACGTGTGAGTGTGTAGGGTGTGTGTGAGCGTGTATGTGTGTGTTTCTCCTTCAGCCCTCACTGTAGTGGCACATGCTGGAGTGAACTCATTCCTCTCGGATTTCCTGTCACATGACCCTACATCACTCCCATTTCTGGCTTCAGCAAGGGAGGGATGCAGGAATCAGCGCTGAGCTCCAGGCTCTGCGTCACTGCTGTTCTCACGCCACCGTCTGATCCCAGACACACAGAGTCCAGCTCCCCTGACACACAGCGTCTGACACAGAGTCCAGCTCCCCTGACACACAGCGTCTGACACAGAGTCCAGCTCCCCTGACACACAGCGTCTGACACAGAGTCCAGCTCCCCTGACACACAGCGTCTGACACAGAGTCCAGCTCCCCTGACACACAGTATCTGACACAGAGTCCAGCTCCCCTGACACACAGTATCTGACACAGAGTCCAGCTTCCCTGACACACAGTATCTGACACAGAGTCCAGCTCCCCTGACACACAGTATCTGACACAGAGTCCAGCTTCCCTGACACACAGCGTCTGACACAGAGTCCAGCTCCCCTGACACACAGTATCTGACACAGAGTCCAGCTCCCCTGACACACAGTGTCTGACACAGAGTCCAGCTCTCCTGACAGACCCAGCGTCTGACACAGAGTCCAGCTCTCCTGACAGACTCAGCGTCTGACACAGAGTCCAGCTCCCCGATAGACCCAGAGTCTCTAACACAGAGTCCAGCTCCCCTGACACAGTGTCTGACACAGAGTCCAGCCCTCCAGATAGACCCAGCGTCTGACACAGAGTCCAGCCCTCCAGATAGACCCAGTGTCTGACACAGAGTCCAGCCCTCCAGATAGACCCAGCGTCTGACAGAGTCCAGATCTCCAGATAGACCCAGCGTCTCTGACACAGAGTCCAGCTCCCCGATAGAGCCAGAGTCTCTAACACAGAGTCCAGCTCCCCTGACACACAGTGTCTGACACAGAGTCCAGCTCCCCTGACACACAGTGTCTGACACAGAGTCCAGCTCCCCGATAGACCCAGAGTCTCTAACACAGAGTCCAGCTCCCCTGACACACAGTGTCTGACACAGAGTCCAGCTCCCCTGACACACAGTGTCTGACACAGAGTCCAGCTCTCCAGATAGACCCAGTGTCTGACACTGAGTTCAGCTCCCCTGATAATCACTGTTGTCCACTGCATTACAAACGGCTTCAGCAACAGCAACTACACATACATTTATACTATACATATACTATACATACATTTTTATACTATACTATACATATATTTATACTATACATAAATTCTTCACACAAATCACTGCAGTCTCACACTCACACTCAAAAAATTATTTTTTTAATTCATTTTTAAAAAATATTTGTTTTGCCATTTCCAATAGTAATATAACCTGGAGGCAAAGACAGACTTTACAGTATCACAGAAGTGAGGGAGTTTGAACTGGGTTCTCTTTTAAGTCAAGTGGAATCTGCACCCATAAACGACCGTTCATAATAATTAATACATTGAATACAGTAATAGATCATGATTAAAAAAACACAAAGAATTGAAAACAGACTTCATAAGCAACTGAGCCAACAGAGCTTTTGAGTGTAAAACGCAATCTAAAGGCATTAACTAAAGACAGTGAAATAATTCAAACTAAATCGCATTTGTGAAAATTTTATAGTATTTTAATAATACACATTCAGCTCGATTTAGTGTTCGTTTGAAGCCCCTTTCATAAGAACTTTTCATTTATTGTTTCGCTTTATAAAAAAAAAAAATACATTTGCACTTGCTGTGCAAGTGAAATGTGCTCCTCATACTAAAATATGTATTAATAACATTTTATATGAAACGTTACACAATCCATTTTGAAATACCTTCATATATTGTGATGGAAACTGAATTAAAAATACAAAGATACGGGCTCAAGTGGTAAAATATTCATGGTCATTCAGAAATTAAATCCGTAAGGAAATTCAGTGAGACACCACTGCAAAAGCTACAGAACTGGGGTATCAGATGTAAGTGATATTATTGATCCATAATTGATTATGAATGGTGTGCACATGCGTAAACAGGAATATACACCATCTCCTTTTTGAATTTCTCCACTGGCAAAAGGCATTGATCCAATATGCCAATATGTCTGAACATGCAGTATTCTCATCAATTTAAACAAATCAATCACACATTAGAAAATGAGAACATTGCGTCTAAACTGCCCCGCACCTGACTCAGACTCAGAAGAGGAAACAGCAAACAGCCATTCAGGGAGCAGTTACAGTGACACTTAGAAACGCTGGACCCAAACCCTGGTGCTGTTGTCTCTATCGTGTCTCTAACGTGTCTCCTGGTGCATGCTGGGTAACGGGATGAGCCTGGAAAGCTCGGGCGCACTCAGGAATGCGCGCTGAGCCAGAGGAGACAGACACCAGGGAGGAGCAATGGTGCCAGGCGTTACCTGGCAACATCAGAGCCGATTACAGGGCACCTCAACCTTCACCTGCACCAGCGAACCAGGAAGACACCGGAGCCAGCTACCAGAGAGCACGATGTACGCAAGAGAGACGCAGAGCACGGGAGGGCCCCAGCAGTGACAGGTCGAGGCTCGGCGATCGTGAAGGCAGGTAATCGCTCGCCATACCGGTCAGCGATGTCTCTCTTTACGCAGACTCTGCGGCGTCCTGCATCGGCCTTCTCCTGCGCGCGAGCGCAGCGACTACGCTTTCAGCGTTAACATTAGCGTCTGCTCGTGAAATCTCAAGAGCGGCGGCCTAATTGGGTAAACGCTTTTTCGTTTTTTATCCCCCCCACCCCCACCCCCCCAGCATCCCTCTTCCATATCAGCACTGCCCACCTCTCACTGCACTCTCAGACACTCTTCAGAATACGAGACATGGCCTACGTCAAGGTTTGCTTCCAGCAATCATCCTATTTCTGCGATATAATAAATGAAAACCTACCGAAGTACGGAGAAGTAGCTCATCACTAAAAATGTTGAAATGTGAAATCACAGCTCTTGGCACATCCAAGCACACGCAGTTATATGACTCCTCACAGGAGTGACGTCCAGAGAGAACAGACCCTCACAGACGTCAGATCGGACCACTGTGGTGCTTTGTGTTGTGCATGTTTTCAGTTTATCAATTCAGTGCTCAAATGGAATTTTTCATTAAGGCGGCTGTCGACTTCTTGATATGAAAGTTTGGGGGGAGGGGGGGATGTTCGGGGGGGGGGGGGGGGGGGGAGTGTAAGGCTTGCTTTGTTTCCTGAAGCTCTGGACAATGCCCGACCCCCCCCCCCCCCCCACACACACACCCTGAGAAAATTTTCCAGAGTGGTTAACACTGTGGCAGGACGATGCAGCGATTGGGGGGGGCTCTTGCCAACCGCACCGTTGTGAAAAAATAGAAAATAGCTATCTCTCCCACCGTGTAAACAGCAAAACACCCTAGCAGGTTACCAGGGCGAAAAAAAGAAAGTTCAAACACGCACACAGAATTTACTCTGTTTTTTTTTTGGTTTTTTTGCAAAAAAAAAAAAAAAAACGGAGAAAAACCGGCAATGGAATAAACAGCGCGTGGTGAAAGAGCGCGGCAGATAAACTGTACTTTCCACTCTGCGACCTGCAGGCGCGCACCGCACCTTTTCAAACGCGCGGCGCTGATTCGATCTCGAGCGTCGTCTTTAAATAGCAAGCACTGCCTAACCACAGAGGCTGGAGGCAGAGGAAGGAGAGATGATGTTTTTATGAATGTTTTCTCTCTCTCTCTCTCTCTCTCTCTCTCTTTGTGCATGTATGTGTGGAAGGAGCAAGGAGTGAACGGCCTGGCGAAACTTCAAAGGCCCGCACAGGTCTCCACATTAATGAGCCTCTTTGTTTCTCTCCTAGCAGATTACAACAGGTTTCTCTCTCCCTCTATGCCAAGGTTTAATCTTCATTTGTGAGGGAGCGATGAGGGTGCACTGGGAGGGGGGGGGGGGGGGGGGGGAAATTGGGTGGCGTGTGTGGTGTATGTGAGTGTGTCTGTGTGCGTGTGAGTGTATACAGTACATAGCCAATACTATGTGGACACCTAACATCCAACATCTCATCCAAAATTATGAGTGTTAATATGGAGTTGGTCCACCATTTGCTGCTACAACAACCTCCACTCTTCTGGGAAGGCTTTATACTAGATGTTGGAGCATTGCTGCAGGGATTTGCTTCCATTCAGACAGAAGAGCGTTAGTGAAGTCGGGCAGTGATTGGGCGATTAGACCTGGGTCGCAGTTTGCTTTCCAATTTATCTCAAATGTGTTGAATGGGGTTGAGGTCAGGGCTCTGTGCAGGCCAGTCAAGAACTTTCACACCGTTCTCCACAAAACCTTCCTATTTGGACCTCATTGTGTGCCTGGGGGCACTGTCATGCTGAAACAGGAAAGGGCCTTCCCCAAACTGTTGGGGGAGTACAGAATCGTGTAGGATTTGATTGAATGCTGTAGCATTAATATTTGCCTTCACTAGAACTAAGGGGCCTAGCCCAAACCATGAAAAATAGCCTCAGACCAAGGGGTGCCTAGATACTTTTGGTCATATTGTATATATATATTGTGCAGTCCATAATTACAGTGACACAAATGTTGTTGTTTTGGCTCTGTACTTCCGTACATTGGGTTTGAACTGAAAACAATGGGGCGGCACGGTGGTGCAGTGGGTAGCGCTGTTTCCGCACAGCAAGAAGGTCAATCCCTTGGTTTGAAACCCAACTGCAGCCTTGCTGCATGGAGTTTGAATGATCTCCCCGTGTTCATGTGGGTTTCCTCCAGGGCACTCCCGTTTCCTTCCACGATCCAAAGACCCCTGGGTATGAGCGTGTGAGCGAGTGGTGCGTGTGCCCTGCGACTGTCCAGGGTGTATTCCTGCCTCTCGCCTAATGCATGCTGGGATAGGCTCCAGCACCTCCCGCAACCCTGACCAGGAATAAGCGGGTTAGATAATGGATGGATGGATGGTTGAGTGAAAACAATGAACGTGAGGTTAAAGTCCAGACCGTCGGCTTTAATTTGCGAGTATTCACACCCATATCGGATGAACCCTGTAGGAATTTCAGTCCTTTGTGTACATAGTCCCGCTATCTCGGGGGACCTAAAGTTACTGTACAATTTCTGCTCAGCTGTTTCTTAGCCAACTGTGCATTATACATCAGTAGTTCATGCATGAGAAAGCTAACAAAAGGCCTAGAGTAGATTTCTGGTGAGGAATTAGCATTTGGAGTCTGTTCTCTCTCAATATGAGGGCCAAAGAAGTGTCAATGCCAGTAAAGCAGGCCATCATTGGGTGGAAAAATTTTGAATAAATCGATCCGAGACAGAACCAAAACATTGGGTTGTCAAAATCAATTGTTTGGTATATGCACTGGTGAGCTCAACAATAGTAGATGGTTGACCAAAGGATACTTTGATTGTGAAGAAAACTCCTTTTCAACTGTCGAGCAGATCAATAACACTCTCCAGGATGTAGGCATAGATGTGTCAAAGAGTAAAACAAAGAGAAGTCTACACCAGCATAACCTCAGAGGGTTCACTGCAAGATGCAAGCCACTGGTAAGCCTCAAAATCAGACCAGCCAGGTTAGAGTTTTCTAAAAAAGCACATTTACAAAACTGTAGGTTTCTGGAACTAACTCTTATGGACAGATGAAATGAGTATTAACTTGTACCAAAGTGATGGAAAGAGGAACGTATAGAGAAAAGAAAGGAACCGCTTATGATTCAAACAAACCCCCCACCCCCCCACCCCCCGCAAGGGGCGATATAGCTCAGGAGGTAAGACCGATTGTCTGGCAGTCGGAGGGTTGCCGGTTCAAACCCCGCCCTGGGCATGTCGAAGTGTCCTTGAGCAAGACACCTCACCCCTAACCTCTAACTGCTCTGGCGAATGAGAGGCATCAATTGTAAAGCGCTTTGGATAAAAGCGCTATATAAATGCAGTCCATTTACCATTTACCCCACACCATTGAGAACCAGGCAAAGGAGTTACCAACTGCTGTATAAAAAAAACACACTCAAACAGCCACCAACAGCCATCACTCCAATAGGCACTCACAGCCACAGATCTGTTTCCCATTGGACGGTTGGGTTTCCTACACGGTTGCCTCTGCATAAGGGAATCATGGGAGAGCTGGAAAGGCAACCAAACTTCTCCTGTCACAACGCAGGCTGGAAACGTCCTTAAGGACCCGCCAGCACGGCACATACAGCCTTGTAGGGTCCGTCAGGCCATATACAGTTTGTAAGGTCTCTAAAGGCCACTTCAGATCAATGATTCGCAACGAGACGAAACGGTTTTAGAATGTTGCACAGAAAATTGCAGCGGTGTGAACTGGTTAGTTGCTGAGCGTCTGAAGCCGTTGCCTGGGGTCTCAAAAGACCCACCTTGTCAAATCGCCAAGTGCAGTTTTAGAACGTTTACAATCAGACGTCTTGGAATTTTGCAAGTTGCATCCAGTCTTGTGGCAAATCATTGATCTGAACTGGCCTTTAGGGTTTCACTGCTTAAGAATACTTCGTTCTCCTTTTCAGATCTCCTTCGAATAAACCATCCACTTCTGGCCCGATTTTCAGGTGCAAAATCCGCTCACGCAAACAAACCAGTGCTGTGTTACAAGAGCTTCCCATTTCAAGCCTGCGATGAGTAAAATTATGAAAATATGAAAGAATCCCAACACAGATCGTTCCCCATGATGAGTAGTGAACGCACAGATCTGCCATTGCTATGAATATTTACTTATTATAAATTTAATTATCGGCGGACTGAAATTAATCTTGACATTGCTGTCTTAGAGCACAACAATATTTTTCAATACTGTATATCTTGGAGCTTTGTGTTTTCAAGGAACCTTCAGAAATAACACTTTGCAATTCAGATTTAAACAGTCACGATGATCCAGGTCATGTGACCAGGAGGAAACGGCACAGCCATGACAACGCAGAATGAGATTTGAAAAATTGCCCTGATAAGAGCCCTCACGCATTTTCAACAATTACTCTGCGCCTGTACGCTTCCACTATTTATCATTTTTAAAATACAGGTTGTGCAATGAACTCTGACGCCTCAGCATTAAGAGAGATTTCATTAAACTCTGGAAAAGTTTTTTGACACTTGGGCTGGCTCAAGGATGAACATGACCTTACCCATATTGCTTCAGGAACTGAACAGTATGATGTGTTAATACAAGCACCGAAAAGAGGCCCAATTCAATTTCTACAAAGCCATAAATGTTTTGCATGCAATCATAATTCATGTTTCAAGCTTGTGACTCAAAAAAAGAGGCATACGGCCATTTTTCCTGCCTGGGTCAATTGCCTTAAATGTTTGTTTTTTCTTTTACGCAAGTGTCCAGCGTGAAATCCCAGTTTTGGAATGTGATCATATTTTGAATCAGCCAAACCCTGTGGGAAAGAGCGTGGGCTCTACAGAACAAGAACAAGTTTGTGAGGTTTTCCATGACAAACTGGATGGAGCTTTAGAGAACATACTATCTGTAAGGAAACTGCACTGAAACACGCACAAATGGCTCGAGTTACGAACCGCTTGCTTCGATGTGGGCTGACCTCAATGAAAGGATATGATTTAATTTGTTTTCTACTTTAATGTGCCTGAAGTTTGTTTAGAAAAGAGAGTATCCATTAAAAAAAAAAAAAAAAAAGATCTGTCATGTATCCCATGTGCAGAACAGAAAGGTTTATCTCTAATAATTAAAAAAGGAGATTTTTGAAATAAGGGTCATAGTTCCCGTCATTTCACTAGAAAGAACTGAATAAAATAAGTCTGGTGTTCCCTACACTCACTTTTAATTTTCTAAAAAAAAAAAGAGTCTGATAATAATTTTGCTTCTCTATTAAGTTACAGCCACAGAAACTGAGGATGGATTTAAAAGATCAAAACAGAAGGACATTCTTTCAAATGTATGTCACAATAAATGGTGACACACAGCTCAGTGCGACTAGTGTAGACTCATCTCAATCAGAAGAATTTCACAAAAACAATGTCCTGCCAAGTCTATTAAGACTACTGTTTTTATGACTTTTTCTTCCTAAGAGAATAAGGACTTCATTCAGACCCTGCAGTCAGCCGCATTTGCAATGGTAAGATGTGCAGCAAAATGTAAATGTCTTCCACAGGAAAATGAAGACAGAAGATATTTGCAGAAAAACCTTATTTCCAAACATTCAATGCATTTGCCCTTTTCAGTGTATTTGGCTTCTTTTGAGCCTTCCAGATGTTTGAAAACACGCACAACATCTAAGCTACTATAAATAAGGACTTCAATACTATATAATTTGGATTTCTTCAAATTATAACCACTAGCATGTGGTTAATATCAACTACAGCTGGCATGGAAGTGTTTAAAAGCATATATTAAAGGAAAAGCTCATCCCTTTAAAATGACTGAAGCTTCAAAAATGGGCTATTTTTCTACAAAACAAAATTCTGAATACTAAAGTGAGACCATAGGTAATAAATGGCAAAGCAGTGTTTTTTCCCCCCAAGAGTTTCTAAATATTCTTTTCTTTTCTTTTTTGGCTTGCTGTGGAGTTATATGAAATAGGATATTTTTTAAAATAACATGAAATGAATCTCAATATACTAAACACTGAATCTCACACAGTGGATGTATGCGTAGTTTAATCACACTCCTTAGATTTATACCTGCTGTAGGTGTGTAGCGGTTGCCGTCAGGGCAACGATTCTACAGTATTTGGATTCTGCTGTCAAACCATTGCCTGCGGGGACGCTACAAACGTTATACTTTTCTCTCTACAAGAATTGCCGCTGTTTGGCGGCGGCTGCTGATCTTTTCTCTCTCTCTCTCTCTCCTTTCTTTCTTTTTTTTGTGTTTCCTGTTCCTAAGGCAAAGTATAATTTACTGAAACGTGACGTCGTGACTGTAATTACCGAAAGAGATAAGAGACGGAGTCAGGAGTAGCGGCGAAGAATGAGTCATGCAGAGTCAAAACAGATAGGACTGCTGGGGGGGTCAGAAACGAGAGCAACAATTCAATCCAGCGCAGGACGACTCAAAAGCACAATCAAATTAACAATGAACATTTCAGGTACACTGACCACCAGACAGGAGACTAACGGCGAAGACATAGTGGGCTACGGAAGAAGCGAATTAACTAAAGTAACGCTCAAGTGATGATCAGTATACGAAGCTTCCCCTGAGAAAAAACATCTGTCTATATTTAATCAAGGCGAATAAACAAGGAGTTTAAACAACTCATTTATAATTTAGATTTGCATATATTAAACTGCTCGTTTTAATCTTTTTATTAATATGCACGGATGATATTGCATAAATATGCAGCTTTATGCAAATACCAGACACATTTTCTGTTTGTATTTAATTTTGTTTCTCAGCTGTGGCTCATGGTCTTCATTCAAGGCAGTAGATTAAACCAAACATGAAGTCACAGCATGAAGGAATAGAACTATTTCTCAATTAAATCTCAAAAGACCAGGCTACTGCACTTTAATTAAAAATGCATAAATGTACTAAAGAATAGATACAACAGCTTTACTTGTTAGACAAGCAACAGTCTTTCGAAAGTCTTTGATCCACAGTGTTAAATGTATGTAATTTTGCAAAGCAGCTGGTTTGTACACAACTATTTTTGTGTGTGTGAATCTATTGCAGTTTTTCTCCAAAATGATGGTAATCATTGATACTCTTTTCAGATTTCTACAAAATTCCCATACTGACAGACCAGAACATTTATTTTTATCGCACCCCCTTTGCCACAGGGGTTTAATTGAAAATGACCATCATAATGAACATACTGTGGAGCTAAAGAGATTTGAAGGAGACCATGCTCTATGAATTGCCTCGCAAATTCTGAAAAAGATACATATACACTTTTAAAATCTTTCACTTTCCATTGACACAAAACTGTTGTCATTAGCAAGTTTCCTCTGTGAAAACATACACAGCTTTATGCTGATATATAAAGTGCTCTCATTGCACGTGATAGTTGTGCCCCGTGTATCTGGATGTGCAAGAGTTTCTGCATTTGAGAGCAAGCAAATTTCTATTCTCTTCTTCCTTGGTTAAGCTAAAAGCTGAGTTTAAAATCGAGACAGACAGAGCACATGTGAGTGTATTGTTTTTGGGTCCACTTGAGCGTATGTTGATTTTGATAATTTGTTAATTGAATATGGATCCAGATCCTTAACAAAATGTGTGTTTTTGGATATTTGTGCGCTAAACTGATTAAAGTAAAGATTTTTATTTGACCTGTATTCATGTGGGTCCCTTGCACATATTAGTAACACGCATCAGTATTCAAGCCAAATAGGCTATGGATAACTTGGTGAGATTTTACCTGTTCTAGAACCTCTTAGAATTCAGTGAATGTTCAAGGAGTGAACCTCGCCAATCAGCTAATGGTCCTACTACATAAAGTAGTTTATGTAATGCTTATAACATGATCTTAATTAATGACGAAATAGTTTTACAGTGGTAAGGTCTACCACAAAAGGTCAAGGTCCTCTTGCTGTTTGACAAGGAGCAACAGCAAATACTGGCCTCAAATGGCACGTTTATTGCGCAGAAATTCGTATTCAGAAATGCTATATAGGATACATTTTACCACACTAAACATCCTATGTGTCGAGACGTACATACAGAATATTCTGCAGTTTAAGAGCAAAAACTTCGTTCAGAGGGGAAATTTTTTAATTGAATAACATTCACAACGGGTTTTTTTGTGTTTGTTTGTTTTTGCAAGACGCCAGGCGGCCGCAAACGCACAAACGACAGTAAATCTTATCGGTACTAATAATTATAAATGCGAAAATACATTTGTCGTAACATAAATATATAATTACTGTTCAATTTCACTTAATTAGCAAAAAGTGCAGTTATCTTAAAACGAGTGGCTGAATTAAAACAGCTATCCTACAGCGATAACTCATGAATATTGCAAGCATTCTCCCAAGAAGCGGTGTCTCTTTAAGAGCGGAAACCTTTGCTGAAACAATTGTACAACCCCCAACAAGTCATTGAATCTGTCAATCACCAGGCGGTGCTCTTTGATGTTAGAAGCTCTCGCCTTGTCTTGAGCTCAAATGCCCTATTTGTTGCTGCCGGGGTGCATTACGTTCAACGTGCGGGGGGTACTTCATAGCATAACAACTTTTGTTTAGTTTCATACATTCGCCCTGTCTTAGAGTATCAATCGGGCAGAACAATACGAAAAGTTTTGAACCTTTCTGTCTTTCGAAAGGAGAAAAAAAACAGCGTTTACTTCTTGTTTGTTGTTCTTAGCAAAATGCCTCAACTAAATAGTGGTGGCGGGGATGATCTTGGAGCCAACGACGAAATGATTTCTTTCAAGGATGAAGGCGAGCAAGATGAAAAAATACAAGAAAATGCGTTCACTGAAAGGGATTTAGCTGACCTGAAATCGTCCTTGGTGAATGAATCGGAGATTAATCAAAATCCAAACACCGTTGCAGGTCCCGGGGTGAGAGACTGCCTTCCTCGCCGAAATTGTCTTCTCGAGAGGGTCTTGTTAAAGTTTGTTTGTCGTTATGCATGGATGGGTTGTTGCTATAACTTAAACCATGTTTTTGTCATTTCTCACGGATCTTTACAGGCGGTCCGACGCGGTCAGCAGGACGAACAGAGAGTTTACTCAGACAAACACAGAGATCACCTCGACGACGGTGAGCGAACGATGCGCTTGTCTGCAGATGTTTTTGCGAGTAATCTAATCTTAAACTAATGAAACGTTACATACCACAGCAGAGGCAAGATAAAAACTGCGGGCAGCGATGTTTGGGTGTTGTTGCCCCCCTGTTCAAGCAACGATTCAGGGCATTCCAGAATCTAATGGGGTTTTTTCTAACTCAAACTCACGTAAACTTGAAATAACGAATTGCGTCGTCAGGTGTGTTAGCAAACCACACGAAAGGCGGTTCCGTAATTCGCCAATTTAAAGTTTCAGTAAAAAGTTTTGGAGTAGTTTGCCCGTTTTAAGATTATCCATGCGTGACACGATCGATGACTAATGCTGCAGTAATTGTGACCCTATTCGGTGCCCTGGGATTGCATATCACGTCATGCTTTCGTCCTCTTGAATTTAGTTGAGAAACAAAATCGTTTCTGGCGAGCATATTTAAAATAAAATCCCAGTCAAGTGTGCGTAAATTGGCATTGGAAGCCGAGGCCGCTTTGTGTTGCTGCGTCGCTCGTCCTCTTATTTTGAAAACATTCACCCAAGCACGCGGATGCTGCTCATTTATTGTTGCAGAATACAGAGGGGGAAAATTGTGTTTTGTTAGTGTTAAAATGAACAACAATAAACGTGATGCGCTGGGCTGTCGGGTTGGTGGCTAACCTGTGTGAAGTTAAGACAACACAGTTGTTTCATTTCGTGCTGACAAAGTTCCTGGCATATCAGAAATCGGCGAGAAAGATCTTTACTTTCTGCCTAGAGGACACCAATATGTTGAATTTCTGCTTAATTTCGACGTGTCACCTTCATTGTTTGCACAAGCAAAAACAAACAAACAAAAACAACGCTCATCATCACTTCTGATTTCCTGTTTCTCAGTGTCAAAACACCAAGATGGGGGAATGTACAAGACTGCAGCCTATTCGGGATACCCGTTTCTGATGTTGCCTGATCCATACCTGCCGAACGGATCTGTGTCACCATCCGTAAGTGAATCACTGCTAAACTTGTGTACGCTGTCCTTGCTTTTGTTAAACACGCGACTACATTTTACTGAATATCTCCTTTCTCGATATTTAAAGGTGCACATTAGGCCTACTTTTTAGTGTCATGGACGGACGTAAGATGTATGTAGTAATTGTTCTTAGAATTACTCGCTTGTAAAACCATTATAGCAAAACAAGTTCCGCCATTCTGTTAAGCTCTGCATAGGCTATTAGGATATACTACTATACTTCTGCGGGGGAAAAAAAGAAAAAAATGGCAGTGTGTGTATTGTCCCAGCCTTTGCATGCATACTGCAAGTGTTTCTTTCGTCTTATCACAAACACTTGTCATGGACCTCACACTGGACTGCTGTGAGGTAAACACACACCTCCAGAGAGGCCATGAGATTCCCCTCCGTTCCAAGTCAAAAGCTGGAAAAGGTGCAAGGCCCCGTGTTAATTAATGTAACGTGCCTCTTTTCACCTTTCCAACCTAGTTTCCATTTTTATAACGTGTCACTCAAAAAAAAAACTCCCTCAGCAGCGACTGTTGTGAAGTCTTTTTGTGTTGATGCCACGAAGGGAAGTGCCACGATCGATGTGACCAAAAAGTTTAAAAAACAATTCTTCATCATTTTGTTCATCGCCGTTTCCGTAAGTACATGATGTACATTACTTCGGAACATTTTTGTCGTCGCGTGACAGCAGAGATTCACTCCACGGGTTGTGCTGAGAGGAAATGTTCACCGTTTGTTTTGTCCTGTGCAAATTGTGTATTAGGAAGGTACGGTTGTAAAAATAACAGCAGGACTGGCTGGAGGTTCAGGTACACCAAATAGATGTGAGGGCCCCTTCAATGCCCTAGTGTATAGGACTAGGTTCTGTCACTTTAAAATCCTGGATAAATCCGAATGGCGTGTATCTAGGAATTTATATCGGTGTACTTAAAACCGATATAGAATTTAGAATTATTCATATTTTACTGGGTTCATTTTAGTAGTTTGTGGATATACCTCATTTTTTTAAAACTGTACTGAAAGGTTGGTTACAATGAAGTGAAATATTTTTAGTTACATGACGCAACACCCAGTAGCTGTGTTTACTTACACATTTATTTTCATTCTTTCATTTGCTTTGTGTAGACAAGTGCACTACATTTAGGTTTGGTTTCATTAACAAACTGAGGAACATGGAAGCAAATAAAAAAAATAGACTTAAGTTAAAGTTGATCAAACATTTTACACGTAGGTATTGTAACCTGCATGTAGGTATCGTAGCCCGTATGTATTTGTAATGCTGAACCGAGGAGAGTTTGTCCCGGATGAAGCATTTTGACAGAAAGTGTTGTCCCCCTCACGTGAAGTCCTCAGCAGTTTTTCAGCTGCCTTTTTTACCTGTAAGATTTTTAGAAAGGGGCATTTATTTGCCTTCTTACCTGTATGATTTTTTAGAAAGGGACATATATTTATCTCTGCTTTCCCCGTAGTGCAGAACGCAGGGGCTCAGATGTTCTGTGAGGAGTAAAGAGAACTTTCCTTGCAGCGCGTCCCCGCGGCTTTACTCTGTACTCACTGTCGGCTTCCTTGTAATTAAGCAACAAGGCCACAGGAATAAGAGGGGATTGAGAGGAAGATGGTGATTATAGCATAAGAGCGGGGTGTTGGGGGAAACAGAGTTGTGGATTGAGAACTCATCCTTGGTCTTATGGTGATGTTTACCTTGGAGAAGGTGAGCCTTTTTTTCTCCCTCTCCCTGCCTTAAGGAATTCTTTAAATGTTTTTTTTTTTTTTGTCTGAAGCCACATATCTTTCAAAGTTCTCAACAGAGACTAATTATATCTTTCATTACTTGGAATTTATACCCTCAATTGAAGTGTATTTATTGTGTATTTTCTTTGTTCTTTTTCTCCGCGTAAAATAACTTGCTTGTTACTTTTTGTAAATGAAAAGCAATTTTTTGCTGTCTTTGCACAAAAAACATGTAGCTTAAAATTCTTTTTACCACTTTACAATGCTTAATATTGCAATGAATCTGGATTGGATTTTGATGTTTGGGAATTAGAAGTTTGCTTTGGTTGCTTTTGTGAAAATTATAATACTTGGCCATTGGATAAGCAGATTTGCAGAAAATGTTAGATGGCAATACTTTAGGGGGGGTGGTGGGGGGGGGACTCTAAAACAGTATTGTCTTTAAAAGATTAAAATGTTTTTGATTTGTTTCGATCAATAAATCCATAGAAACTTATCCAAGCAGAGTGTATTGCCAAGGCATTCAACCCCCCCCCCCCCCCGACAATTAAATTACATTTATTATTTCAGATTTGCTGCCAACATCTTCACCGTGAAATTACAAGCGTTTCTGTTAACATTTGCAGTGCAGTTCAATAGTCTTAATCTGCAACAGAAGTACTTAAACATCTCAAAGCTATAAGCAGGCTCTTCATCTAAGGATGCAGCCCTATTCTCCACACTATAGTCTGTCCGTCTGGGGGGATATGGAAGAGAACTGTCCTTTTCCTCCGTCGTTCATATAGGCTCGCTGTCTGTTCTTCTCATGCCAGTGTTTCAAAAGAGGGGGGGAGAGGATTTGTGAAAATTCGAGATAGACTTTAAAAAATCATTTTATTTGGATGAACAATTGCACTTGTGTAGTGGCAGCTCTTTGACGGGTGGTTGTAATTCCGCGGATTACGAGAAAGACGTTTGTTTAATTTGGGGGATCAGGGCGAGACGCTGGATTTGTCTGTGGAAGTGCGAGCGAATGGGGGACGGCGGCGGCGGGTGTCGAACGGGAGGGCGGTGGTGAATGCTGAGTGGGACGGGGGGACTGGATGTGGGATTTGGCCTTGGGAACGCCGCGCCGGTCGCCTCCCGGTCTCCTCCACGCTTCCGCCCGACGTCCTCCTGGTCCCGTCTCTCTGCCTCCCGGGGGAGATCAGAGGGATGTTTGCGGCTGGTTCTGTGCAAGGAGAGCTAACCTCTCGGGCTAATCAGAGGAGAACAAAGACGCTGTGATGTGGAGTATGTGGTCCTTCAAGAGGAAGATGGGCATTAACTCGTCTGCCAGAGAGCGAGGGAACACGAGAGACAGACAGAGAGGGAGGGAGGGAGGGTAGAAGAAAAGCCTTCAAAACCTTGCTTTCTCTTGTGCTCATTTTTATAGAACATTTGCCATTCTTGAAATGACCTTTTTTCACATTCAATCAACAACAAAAAAACATTGCAAATAATTTCATGACTCTTCTTTAATTGTTATTAGATCATGTATGCATGGCCGTATTATAATTATTATGTAAGTTTTGGGTTGTGGTCGACTCTTTTGTAATCTGGAGTTATGCTCCTAGCATCCCCATATAACTTCCCAAGAATAAAGAAAATAAATGAATATAGGATTGGGCCCCCACCAGTATCTTTCCGCTTACTCTATGGTTTAGTCACTGTATAGCTGCAGGGCATATATAACTGATCAAAGTTTGTTGCTGCTTTAGCTGTCAGGAAAACTGTTTGCGTACTTTTGTTCTCTTGAAGTGCAGTATCAACTTTGACGGAGTAATGCAGAAGCTGAATTCTTTCTTTTGATTGTATAATCATGCTATCATGCTTTAAAGTGTGAATCAGGAAGCAGAGGGCAAATTCAAGAGACGTATTCCACAGTTGCCAGATCGAGGCCTGCTGCAAAAGTCCACCCGGCTTCCTTTGTTGGCGTCAAAGTTCAGGGGCTTTCCCGGAAAACATGACATCTTATGTGAACCTGCGAGGTCCTTTCTTCTCAAAAAATGTGCGTTTATCAGCAGATCTCCGTATTAACGCACAGCGCCACTCAGAATCGCACAAGAGGAAGCTGCCCACACATTTGTGGCCAGGTTTGTATGGCACATGCGCTCTTCGGTCGGGTTCCCATGGTTTCTGCCACCTTCTAAAGTATCTGTGCAAATCTGTGAATTCTGTGTGATTTATCATTACATTCTAAAGGCTTGAAGGCAGAAAGTCAGGGTCAAAGTTTGGACTCCAAAACCTAAGAGTCCAAATGGTGGGTTCCGATTATATTAATTTTTGTGATTAACTGAATTACATCTATTACTATGTAATTATAATGTACTATGCATTACAAAAATAATTTTGGCAGTTATGTATTTTCAATCACCAATCAGAAATTGGGTTATATTGAGTGCTGTCTTCGCTGTCGTTATCGTACTCAGAATTCACAATAAGAACAGAAAGACACCCTAATAGTGATTGATTTCCCCTGCACAGTAAAATGTCCAGTGTTAATTCAACTCTAACAGAGTGCATATGGTCCTTCCAGAGGTGGACCCATATGTATGCTGTAAGAATCGTTTTAGCACTGGACATTTTACCGTGTGTTTCTAAGAGTGATGCTTATCTCCCATACTGTTAGCAGACTTTCTCACTTCCCTTTTTTTTGAAAATCTAGTGGAAATCCTGGAGTAACAGTCTGTGATCTCTAATATGAACTGACCTGTGTTCTGTAGGAACGAGTGCACGTCCGACGTCAGACTTTTACGCATTTGGCTTTCGCTTGGATCCTTTTCTGTCAAAGGCGATGTGTAAACAATGTGTGGCTGGGATTTTTTTTTTGTGTGGATTTGTGTGGACCCTGTGTTTGTTTGTGTGTGTTCAGGGGGTGGTTCGTCATCCTTTATTGAGGTTTGGAGCCCAAATGTTTACTGAAGCCACTCCCAGAGTTCCAAAGGAAAAAAAAAAAAAAAAAAAAAAGTTAGCCTGAACCCAAAGGCTCATGGCGTGGATTGCTCGAAGAGCTGTTGTTTTGCTAAGAGTGAGAAGCTAAACGTCCGGGATTAAGGAACCGGTAAACAAATGCAAGCTTGCCGTTGGCACTTCTCAAGTTCAGTTTCAACTATGATGCAGGTCGTCCACGTGAAGAAATCTAGCAAAATGTGATATTTTCTTTCACACATTTTCATTTTGTCAAGAATTTATTTCCCTGCGCCTCTCAGCTTCCCAGTTTCCTCAGAATTTGCCCCTTTTTCCCTCGATAAAGGACATTATTACATCTGTGGCCATGGATTGCATGTTCCCAGATCCCACTTCCTTGTCACACATTGTGTAGCGGTGTTGATTCTGGCTTGTTAAACCAGCCTTAGTCTCGGCGCAAACAATAGGAGAAACAGTAGCTTAATCGCAGTAATCCTTTCGCACAAGCCGAGGGTAAGAGAATCCAGCTCCACGCCTCTGACGGGCGGTGATAAGGCACTGCCCCAGGAACGCTCTTCAGGAGGGCAAAGAGGCTTTGTGCGCTGGTCACGTCAAGCCGCTCGTGCCTGTGCGGATTTGAATGCTGCTCGGCCTGTTGAGCGCTGCACGAGGAGCAGGATAAAGTTAATTTGATGATCGTGAGCATGCGGAAAGGTTTTTGGGACGTCTGCTGGTTGACAGAGGCCCTTAAAGTGTTGAGGGATTAGTGTCGTGGTTCAGCTGGTACCTCTGTGTCAGGGCTAAGATGCATCAATATAGTTCACTAGGGGATGTGTGCGTGTCTGTGTGGAATACACACTGGAATACGAATCTAAAAACTCTTTTTTTTTGGTACATTTACTATCCAGCAATGTGGCCAAATACCTCCTAAGGGATCCTGTTTGTTGTCCTGTGATCCAGGTAGAACTCTCCCGCTGTTCATAAGTGCTGTACCTGTGATCCAGGTAGAACTCTCCCGCTGTTCATAAGTGCAGTACCTGTGATCCAGGTAGAACTCTCCCGCTGTTCATAAGTGCTGTACCTGTGATCCAGGTAGAACTCTCCTGCTGTTCATAAGTGCTGTACCTGTGATCCAGGTAGAACTCTCCTGCTGTTCATAAGTGCTGTACCTGTGATCCAGGTAGAACTCTCCTGCTGTTCATAAGTGCTGTACCTGTGATCCAGGTAGAACTCTCCTGCTGTTCATAAGTGCAGTACCTGTGATCCAGGTAGAACTCTCCTGCTGTTCATGAGTGCGGTACCTGTGATCCAGGTAGAACTCTCCTGCTGTTCATAAGTGCTGTACCTGTGATCCAGGTAGAACTCTCCTGCTGTTCATAAGTGCTGTACTTGTGATCCAGGTAGAACTCTCCTGCTGTTCATAAGTGCTGTACTTGTGATCCAGGTAGAACTCTCCTGCTGTTCATAAGTGCTGTACCTGTGATCCAGGTAGAACTCTCCTGCTGTTCATAAGTGCTGTACCTGTGATCCAGGTAGAACTCTCCTGCTGTTCATAAGTGCTGTACCTGTGATCCAGGTAGAACTCGGCAGGGGCTGATATCTGGCCGGGTCTCAGGGAGGCGGCAGTCGCGCTCAGGTCTCAGCCGGGGTGCTTGAAAGCGGGACAGCAGGAAGTGACAGAGTGTGAATTTGAATACAGATGATAATGGTCCCTCATCTTCAGCCCTTTGAAGAGGGCGGCTTTAAAGAACCCTCGAGATAAATTATAAATCGAGACCCATTTTAGACGGAAGTGGAAACGTTTAAAAAAAAAATAAATATACGAACACGTGCACATGCACACACACGCATGTGCACACACACACACACACACAAAACCTTTTGAATCTCCCATCCTGCAGTGGTAACTATTCGTCCGTTATATGTTTTTCGGGTTGGCGGGGGAACGAAAGGCGTGTGTTGAACAGGAAGCGTGCGGTGATGGTCATCCCACACATCATACACAGTTGGAGACGAGCCTTTTTTTTTTCTTTTCTTGATCTTCTGATCTACATCCTTTTAAAAAGGAGAACAAATGGCGGCATCTGCTCCGGTGTTTACTGGCTCTTAAAATCCTGGAAGCGGCAGTGAACATGTTTTTTTTACAGCAGCGCTACTTTTACAGGGCCGCCGCGCGTGGATTTCGGGCCGGGCCGAGCGGACCGCTCCTCTGATGCGCTTTCTTAATTACCAGCGCCCTCCTCCAGGAACCACCACACCGCTCCTGGAGGTTTGGATTTGGGACCTTTCGTAGGGGTGGGGGGGACACCCGTGTGACTTACTGACTTTTTACACGGGCCAAACCAAAAGCTCTACAGCCCTGTTCCTCCGTCCTGAGGCTGTGTTTTTCTGCAGGCTCAGGATGTTCCAGTTCAGCCCCTAGATGCTTGCTTCTCGTAGCCCAGTTAATGAACTACACGAAGGTGCTTCGCGAGATCAGAAAAAAGACTATTTCCTTCAAAATGCTGCTATGCAAATAAGTCTTAAAATAGCACAGGATGGTAACACACAGCCATTAAGTGGACCTAGCCCGGGTGTGTTATCTCGGTGCTTGTTAACATCTTTAAAGATGTATGTTGAGGCATACCTTCCATCTGTTTCTGAAATGACTCAAAGTGAGCGGGGGGAGGGTGGGGGATAGGGGGCTACTTTGGGTGATAAATGTAGCCCCGTTTTGTTTCGGTTCTGTACTCAAGTACTGTACTTCCTGTCTTGCCCTCA
This sequence comes from Anguilla anguilla, assembly GCF_013347855.1. NCBI lineage: Eukaryota > Metazoa > Chordata > Actinopteri > Anguilliformes > Anguillidae > Anguilla > Anguilla anguilla. The sequence continues at coordinate 2,582,101 of NC_049209.1, read as the reverse complement.
AACGCAGTCTTGTATTCAGATGATACTTTCACGTGGTCCCGGCTCTTTAAATGAATCACTGCACGCGAAGAGCAGGTAGCGTACAACCCGGGTTTTTATGGGAGAACAGAAAAAGTCCCATCCCCTGTTGACAAATGTGCCTTCTCGAAAAAGGAAAAAAAAAACTGTAGATGAGGTGTGTGGGGGGTGGGGGAAATGGTGTTGTTTTTAAAGGGGAGCTTTTGATTAAATGTCTTTAATTGAACTGAAGGAAAATGGTGGATATGCAGGATGGATTGTTCTCCACCAGTGAGTCCCTTTACAGTGGGTGAGTTTTTTCACACCCCCCTCCCTCCCCCCCCCCCCAAAAAGAGGGCGCCTGCAGCGCAGATGTGACAGGCGCTGGGGCTGCTGGGTAAAGTAACGGCTGGGCGCACAGCTGTCGCGTTCTCACGCGCCTCCGTCTGACTTGTCCTCCATTTGGTGAACGGTGGCGCAAGACCACAGCAGCCCGACCCCCCTGGGGGGGGCCTGGAGAGGTTAGGGGGAGGAGGGGGTCACCCGAGGTGTGACTTTCACCCTGGTGTGAGGGTGATTCTGTTTGCGGTCGCCCTGGTTCCAGAATGACAAAAACAAGCCTCTTTCGTGGAAGATTTGAGGAGTGTGTTTGGTGAAGGTGAGCATGTGGTTCGACCCTGAAGCCGTTGCAGATCTGGGATTTAAATTAGTGTTATTTTCTGAGCCGAGCGTTTTCAGGGATCTACGCTGAATTATTTATTCATTTTTTTCCCAAGGAGCACATGCGCTCATAATTAGAAAAATGTACTTATCCTACATGTTTTTTTTTTTTTTTTTCCAGTTAGAGCACGTCGAATTTCAGGAGCAAATGCTCCTAAAAATGGGAGCACCGTGGAGCCTTCCATTTGTAAGCGCCAGCCTCGCTCTGGAAGGTGTGGTGTGCTGTAACGTGTGTTGCCAGCGTTTACTGGGAACGTAGAATGTTGTGCGAATGACTCCCTCTCCTCCATCAGAGACGAACATCTCTCCTTTTATCTCAAGGATTTTTTATGACCTGTTTGCTCTTGTGTGCATCTGGGATCTCTGGTACACGTTTACCATGTGTGCTCAGAGCAGTGACACTTCCATCTTTTTGGTCTCTGGTTTGGGCAGGCCTGCTAGGTAGAACTTTTCTGTTTTGCGTGGATGGAGCCTCATTTTTTCTGCTTAAGTAATTACCGTCATTTTAGAGTTACCCTTCAGCGCTCAGCATCACACTTTTAGCACTGGTCACCTTTGATTTATTATCCCCCCCCCTTCTCTAACTGATTTTAAATGCCCCCGTGAGTCCTCGGCAGACTTCAAAGACTTGCATATCTAAAATATATCTGTCAGTTTTTTTTTTTTTTTTGGTCATCTGTGAAAGCAAAACGTGCGGATAAATGCGTCTGTCCCGCTGGTGGTCTGAGGGAACCTGCCTGGCAGGCGGATCATTTTAACCGCTAAAAATCGCTGGAGAGTGATCTGACGAAGTCTGCCACGTGCGGACATGCAACACGCGCCGGTCCGGTTCCAGTGATGTACCGCTCGCTACGATGCGGCGCCGGTCCGGTTCCAGTGATGTATCGCTCGCTACGATACCGCGCCGGTCCGGTTCCAGTGATGTATCGCTCGCTACGATACGGCGCCGGTCCGGTTCCAGTGATGTATCGCTCGCTACGATACCGCGCCGGTCCGGTTCCAGGGATGTACCGCTCGCTACGATACCGCGCCGGTCCGGTTCCAGTGATGTATCGCTCGCTACGATACGGCGCCGGTCCGGTTCCAGTGATGTACCGCTCGCTACAATACGGCGCCGGTCCGGTTCCAGTGATGTACCGCTCGCTACGATACGGCGCCGGTCCGGTTCCAGTGATGTACCGCTCGCTACGATACCGCGCCGGTCCGGTTCCAGTGATGTACCGCTCGCTATGATACCGCACCGGTCCGGTTCCAGTGATGTACCGCTCGCTACGATGCGGCGCCGGTCCGGTTCCAGTGATGTATCGCTCGCTACGATACGGCGCCGGTCCGGTTCCAGTGATGTATCGCTCGCTACGATACCGCGCCGGTCCGGTTCCAGGGATGTACCGCTCGCTACGATACCGCGCCGGTCCGGTTCCAGTGATGTATCGCTCGCTACGATACGGCGCCGGTCCGGTTCCAGTGATGTACCGCTCGCTACAATACGGCGCCGGTCCGGTTCCAGTGATGTACCGCTCGCTACGATACGGCGCCGGTCCGGTTCCAGTGATGTACCGCTCGCTACGATACCGCGCCGGTCCGGTTCCAGTGATGTACCGCTCGCTATGATACCGCACCGGTCCGGTTCCAGTGATGTACCGCTCGCTACGATGCGGCGCCGGTCCGGTTCCAGTGATGTACCGCTCGCTACGATACCGCGCCGGTCCTAGCTGCCTTTTGCGCGCCTTCGCCGTTTTACGCGGTCACGGTGAACAGTGTAAGCTCGGGATTCGGTTGGCGGTACGGTTGCAGATTTACAGCACTGCCCGATCTCAGTCCCTGGGGTGCGATGTGAGAGATCTGCTACAGGGGTGTGTAATCTGATAAAGCAGTAGCGTTTTAGCACCGCGCACCATCTGTCGTTAGATAGAGATCATATCCTTTTTTTTTTTTTTTTTAAGTCATAGATAAACAACCCCCTTGGTTGAATACTGTCCAAGGTATATCTGTAAAATAAATGCCACAACTCAGTCTAATAAGTGTGTGATAATTATGTTGATGTCACTGTAGCGAAACTGTCTATTTTGATCCCGTGAGAATATGTGCTTCTATTTCCTGTCCGCTTGAATATAAATAGCATTATTGGAGTTTCTACACACTCTCGTTTGTTCATCTGAGCCCAACTTCTGCTCCTGAGTTAGAGATGGGCCTGACTGTACGTACTAAACCCACAGAGGTGGGCCTGGCTGTATGTACTAAACCCACAGAGCTAGGCCTGGCTGTGGGTACTAAACCCACAGAGCTAGGCCTGGCTGTAGGTACTAAACCCAAAGAGCTGGGCCTGGCTGTACGTACTAAACCCACAGAGCTAGGCCTGGCTGTACGTACTAAACCCACAGAGCTAGGCCTGGCTGTACGTACTAAACCCACAGAGCTGGGCCTGGCTGTACGTACTAAACCCACAGAGCTAGGCCTGGCTGTAGATACTAAACCCACAGAGCTAGGCCTGGCTGTAGATACTAAACCCACAGAGCAGGGCCTGGCTGTATGTACTAAACCCACAGAGCTAGGCCTGGCTGTAGGTACTAAACCCACAGAGCTGGGCCTGGCTGTACGTACTAAACCCAAAGAGCTGGGCCTGGCTGTATGTACTAAACCCACAGAGCTGGGCCTGGGTGTAGGTACTAAACCTACAGAGCTAGGCCTGGGTGTAGGTACTAAACCTACAGAGCTGGGCCTGGCTGTATGTACTAAACCCACAGAGCTAGGCCTGGCTGTATGTACTAAACCCACAGAGCTAGGCCTGGGTGTAGGTACTAAACCTACAGAGCAGCATTAGGGGCTGTCCCAGCTGCGATGGAGCTCTCGGTGGGTAGGCTGACGTTACAGGCCCTGCTGTTAGATGGGTATCAGATGCGGGGGGATTAGGCTGTTGTGATCACACCCACGTGTTCCTGCCCTATGTGGCCAGGCTTGGCTCCACCAGGTCTGGGCTCTCCCTAATTCCGGGGGGGGGGGGGGGGCGGCAGTGGGGGGGGGGGGGGGGGGCTGACCCCAGTGGAAAGGAAGTTCAGCCCAGAGCTCTGCGCGACAAGCCTTCGCATGTCCCAGGTCCGCCCCACAACCCAGAACCCCGTGGGGCGAATGCGCTCAGTGCGTTTAATGGAGACCCCCCCCCCCCCCCCTTCATAAGGGAGTAAGGGAGACGGAACATTCAAGGCCGTGTCGATCCTGCAAGTGTTTTTATTTGAGAGTTTATTTTTTTGACGCGGTAGCCTGCATGTCGGACGGGGAATGGCGAAGCAGCATGTCTGGCATCACGGTGCGTCTTGTCAAAATGTGTTTAGCGCGCGCGCTGCGACCGATCTTCATCTGGTGTGCGAGCGCACGTGCGCTGCGTTAGGTGGGGAGTACGTGTTCCTCTGAGAGAACAGAAGTGGAACACAAAGCCAAGGACGGTCCGTATTTCCCTTTTTCGGTCCGTGCGACCCGTGGGATCGCAAAAATTTTACTTTTCAAAGGATATCTTTTTGTTGTGTTTTTTTTTTTTTTCTCGAGGTGGGTTTTAGTTCTGAAATGGGAGAAAACCTTTCTATTTCTTTTTTTTTTTAACCGCAGTTCAGAGAAGTGGACATTGAACGTTTTGAGAAGTAGCCCGGCTAGTCTTGAGGGAAATGATGGAGGCAGTGACGTGCTCGACATTCCCACATCAAGCAAACATGTCTGCTGTTTTCTGACTTTAAATATGTTGAGTCTGATTCCCCCCCCAATCAGATATAAATTTAGATATAAATTCATTTGTTTATTTTTCCATCTTTCCATCCTTGGCTCCAAAGGGGAATTCAGTCCATTTTTGTAGACCCATTTAAATTAGTCTTCATATTTTTATAAAATAAAATGCAACTACATTTTTCCATTTCATAAACTGATATTAAGAAATATGTTAAAGACCTTTTAAAGATTTCGTTATCCCAGTGGCACATCCAGTTATTTCCTGGTCAATTACAGTTTCCTATAAAATATGTATTAACAGAAGCCAGCCATCTTTCTGATGTTCAGTAAACAGTGCTGCACATCATTGTTTTGTCTTTCTTTCTTTTTGGGCCCTGAAGCTTTGTTCTTGGACTTCGTAAAAGCAGAACCTTATGTAATGTTTCCTCTTTCCTTAAACTTTCTCTCATCCTTGAACTTGCTAATGATGCGTTTCCTGTAATGAAAATGGAAAAGCAAATAAAATAATAGAAGCAGGTGAGAGTGGGGGCAGAAGGCATAAAAGTAGAGCTTGTTAATGAGCTTCCTCTCAGGGAAACGAGCCGAGCCCAGATGAATCATTTTCCCAGATGTAGCTTTTATGGAGGACGTTCTCTGGGCTCTCTCCTGATAAGCCCTGCTTTCATCCTTCCTGTTGGAGTTGGCGCAGCAGGTGTGGTGGTCTCTTCAGTTCTTAAGGGCGACAGGGATAGTTAGCTGTCATAGTTCTAGAGCTCGTTTGCCTTCAAGAAGATGGTAAAGCACTTTGCCTCTGTGGATATGTAAAAAAAAGAAATCCACTGGTTTTAAATGAGGCATCCCAGTTTTTTTTTTTTTTTTTCTTTTTTACCAAACCGCTCGTACTCTTTTAAATGTTATGGAATGCGGTTTCCAGTGAGGTTTTGTTCCCCTATGATCGTCCGGAGCCAACTGGAAGCCATTTCAGTGCTAAAAATAGAGCTTCACTTATGGGATTGAGAACAAGGTCTTTGTAGATATCAAACGATCAAGGGGAGGAAAGCTGGGCACAGAAAGAAAACTTCAAAAATGACATTAGGGTTGTAAACCGTTCGCATGAAAGTCGTGCGCGTTCTACCATTTCATCTGAATCAGATGGGACGGTCGGTTTTGAATGGCTGAGTTAGAACAAAGGGTTTTGGCAAAGTGTGGGGAGGGGGGGGGGGGGGGGGGGGGGGGCGGCGGAGGATGGCGACCGTACACCCACGCCCACCCCCTTCACCCCCCCCCCCCCGTTTTATGTCGGGGCTTGTTTGGTGTTGTTCTTGTGACTCGTTGCTCTTTAGTCAGGCGAGTGCGATGGCGTGTGCTGCTGTGCTAGTCACGTTTCCAAGAAGCATCGCTTTAAAAGCCAGTTGGGTCCACAGACTTAAGGCCTTGTCCTCAAATTGGTTTCAGCCACTCCTGGTATGTTATTATATGTAGTACTTTAGTACTTCATGCTGGTCGTTACCATAATAACCCACTGCAGCCTTTTGAAGTGAAACGGATTCCTCCACTAATCTTTGCACATATGTAGAAAATGGCCAAGCACAACACTGACGTTCTTCAGGTTGTTGAACGGGGTTTTTTAACACTGAGCAGAAGAACACATTTACACGCTTTTCTAGGTCCCTTACGTCTTCCATCTAAATGCGCTTTTCTATCTTATGTTAACACAAGAAGGCAAAGCAGATTGCTCTGCAACCAGAAGCTGGACTCTGTAGCATTCTCTAGTATTTCTGTTAAGGTGAATGGCTTGTATGTGTTTGGTGAATTATCACTGCTGTAAGGTGTGCATTAATGGACACATACATACACATGCACACACAGATTCAACCACACACGTACTCACATACTGATGCACACACACTCACACACACAAACGCTCACACACATACACACACTCTCTCATACACACACACACTGATGTGCATGCACGCACACACACATATTAAGGCTGCCAGTTTTTCGTTCGATCATCGAAACTTAAATTAAAAGATTTTGAGTATGCAATTAAGGGTTTGAATCCTGTTGCCGGGGAGAAATAAGGAGCCCAGTTGTGTTCTGCTGCCACAGTAGCGCTCAGTATCAGAGACACCGATTAACAACATTAGCCATGTTATTGTTTTGTCTGGGGGGAATACCGCTAGGTAGCCTAAATAAAGTTCACCTGTGGCTCATGCTATCCGCGTAGCCTGCAGGCTGTACACACCAAGGGGAGGAGCCTAGAAACACTGCACCTCAGGAGTGCCACTTGGAAATATTACAGGTTCTATGCCATGGGTGACAAAATAATAATAACCACGGAGAAAGTCACCTGCTAGGTATGCAAGTGGCTACTCCCCTTATGACCCTCCTAAGGCGGATAGAGTTTTCCCCTCCAAAGGAGATTGGCCAGTTCAGTTTAAGTAAACCTCGCCAGTGTTGTGAATTAATGATGGACTCGTGCAGTTTTTTTTCTTTCGTTTGAAAAAAAATTAATCCATGCGCGCGCAAACAAACATAAATGCACACAACACACACACAGACACACACATATGCATGTGTGCCCATGTGCACACGCACAGGCATACACACAAACACACACACACACACAAGCACACATAAACAAACAGACAGGCATTTCGGAGGCTCGCAGATCTCTTGCTGTAGACAACAGGAGGGAGAGAGCCCAGCGACTCGTACCTCTGTCACGCCTTATCTGATTTGTGGAGAGTGAAGTAAACAAACTGAGCGGCTCGCGGTGCTAGCGGAAGAGAGCCTGCAGTAAACAATCAAGCCAGTAACCGCGCGCGCACCTGGTAACCACCACCAACTTCAAACAGCCAGAAGCACCCTGCGCTGCACCCTTTGGCTTAACCATTCCGGTGCTGTTCAGCCAGGACGCCTTCACGACCCCGCTTGCACCGTTTCAACACCCTTCAGAAACACCTTAACCGCACACCTTACGCGCTGCACAATCTTTAAAAAAAAAAAAAAAAAAAAAAAAAAAAAACTACAACTACATAACACTACTTTTATCTTAGGAACAGATCATCACATTTCACAACCCTCCAAACAACCAAACAAAAAAAAAAAAAAAAAAAAAAAAAAAACGCCTTAACAGCAAATCTTAACCATCAAACAATCATTGAAACCGCCAAAAAAAAAAAAAAAAAAACTTTCCCATCCTGACACTTACATGGCCCTCTAAACAGCCACCAGCTTCCCAACAGATCTTAACCTTTCTCCAGCCGTATATCCTGCTAGAAAACACCAGCCGAGGTGTTCACTGTTCTATTGATTTTAAACAATGTCAGAGTGGACAGCTCTTCTAAGTATCTCTCACAGATGTCAGATGTCACAGACTTTCCTTCTGAAACCAATGTGTGAAGAAAGGACACAACCTGGTCTCCATGAAAAGTAAAACTGCAATCGAGATTAGATCTTGTCCCTTGTCATTAATCGATTAAACAGTCCCATTTCAGGGGATGCACGTCATGGTATGTTCACTAAGGCTGCTAAAACCAGGACTAGGAAGTATCTAGTGAGGACAGCAAGTGACGCGGTGGATCAGCGGCGGCGTCCCGTTGTGAATGTAATATGCACCAGTTGTTGTCGTCGCTCCCCATACTGTTTTGTTTTTGTTATGTTATGTTTCGTTGGCTGACGAAACGGATGAGGATTCTGTGTATTTTGGTCTGTTTTTGGTTATTCTTTTTAGTGTATCCTCCACTGACCATCGCTGTTGCATGCATTCAAAAAACTAACTAACGCTTACATTACAGTGTGAAATATCCACATTATATAATACCACTAAACTATTTAAAGACTCTCAATCCAAAAATAACGTGTATAACCGAAATATTTTGAGCAGTAATGCTTACATAGCAATGATGAAATTTTATCTGTGTTCAGACAGAGACAGTAAATCAACAAGTTCAATCCGCTTCTGTTTTGCTCCAGAAAACGATGTCAGATGGGTCTATCAGCAAATATACGGCTTAGCTATGCCCAGAAGTCCTCGATAATAATAGTATTTTCCAAGAAATTACGAAAAATCGTTAACAACTTTTCGTTAGGTGCAGAGTCTTAATGCGTAAGTGAATGTGATGATAAGAAAATTTTCGGTTACGCTGACCTATAAAACGCTATTCCAAAAGCAAAATTAGACATGTTATTCATCGTTAGAAAGCTTATACTCTCACCTACTGAATAAATGAATTGTCAATCAAGCCAGACAGTACTAAAAACGGCAACAACGCCGTAAATGATATGTGTGGTATTATGCACAGCTATTTTGAATGTACCCAGGCATCAAACATGCGCGAAATATATTTCATAAACGGATTGTCCAAGACAATATATGACTACTCGGTCTCAAAAGGGACATCTCTACGCTTAAAACCAATGGTAAGGTTATGTAGCCTATTTATTCAATATTTAGTCCCAGATAGACTGTAGAATGACATGGCAGCCTATCATTTTTTAAAACTTTGTCCCGTTTATTTCGTTTTTCAGTTAGCAGCGTTTTCACTGCTGTATATCTTATGGCTATTGTCGGGTTTATCTTGTTGCTATAACGGAATACGATTTTTGATTGGCATTTTTATTTATATTGGCTTCTCCACTGACCTAGCTTATGGAAGAGGACGTGAAGAGACCGTATGCGGAGTCACAAACCTGACGTCATGTGAAACCAATCAGTGAATACGTCATTAAGCCTGCCCACCCGAACGGTTCTGCTGCACTGAGCATGGTTGTCTAACCGTGCTGAAAATATCATGCTGGGCATGGTTTGTAATCGTTCCGCGCCAAACCGTTTCCAGGTGAAAACACCATTGGAACCGTTCCTCTCCGTGCTCAGAACCGTTCGGCCCTGCAGTGGAAAAAAGGGCTAATGTAGTCTTGCCTATAATCTTTGTAATGTAGTCTTGCCTATAATCTTTGTAATGCAGAGTCTTGGAGCATCACAGAGATCCTGAGAGAATCAAAAGCATGGTGTGAGTACATCTTTCTCCGATCAGCATTGTCAACGCATTCGTGGTCATCGCTGTTGGATGTCAGATATCCCAGTTTTGTTTTTTTTTTTTTGCATGAAAGGGAGATTCGCTTCCAAAGCAGCAAAGCTGATCAAAACCGTCCAGTCAAAATTGCCACATTTCAAAACCGGTTTAGGCCTTCTGGGTTTGAAAAGGCTTTTGTTTTCCCGTGGCCCTCTCTCTATAAGCTGTGCAGCATTTGGTCTGGTTAGAGGGTGCTGCTGCTCAGGGTGTTTGTTTGTGACCACAGAGAGCACAGTGACGAAGCGTGGCGGTGAAGCTTTTCTCCTCTACCTGTGTCACTAAACGCTCCAGTGTCATTTTGGTGGAAACTCTTGCCTTTGATACCCTCTACCTCTACCTGCCAGAGGGGACCTGGCAGACGTTATGTATTAACGTCGTTGCTTTTAAAATAAAATGGAGCTTGGAGCAGGGGAAGATGGGTAGATAAGCAGGGTGTGTGTGTGTAGGGGGGGGTGTGTTTCAGTGTTTGGCGGGGTGGGGGTGGGGGTGGGGGGGTTTGGGGCGTCTCTGCAGCTCGCAGTAGACTGTTTGCTCTCTGAGTACAGTTGTGAGGTTAAACCCCCTGCGGTTTACCGTGGAAAAACGAAGAGCCAGCCAACACCTGAGCTGCAGAGGTCTCTGAACACAGCAGAGGTGCAGCAGCAACAGCGGCGGCCGCCACCATCGCCACAGCCGCATGGAAACTCTCCAGCTCTCGAGTTAAAAGCAACTTCCCTCTTTTTTCACACACAACAATAACAGCAGCCCCAACTGACCTGCATTCAATGCACAGGGGCCAGCGTGTACAGTACTTTCGGAGGGAACGGTGTGAAATCTTTATCTTTTTTTTTTCTTTTTAATTTTTTTACTTGTCTTCTGAATGCATATGGATTGCAGTCTTCTGTCAGCAGTTTGGCTTTGGGTTAAAAAAAAAAAAAAAACGCTGGAGAGAAAACTACGGTAATAAAGAATTGAGTCCGTGCTTCTCGGGGAAGACGAGAGTAAAAAGGCGCCATAAACGCTACGACATGTGGCCTTCATCAGTGCCATACCGCCATTTTGCTCTTTGTATCTCCAACCTCATCTTAACCGACAATCTTCAAGTGCAAATCGTTGAATGTAGCCCTCCCCCTCCCGCCTCACATTTCTGTTGGTAGGACTAGTGCTATTTTGGCGGGACGGCAGCCCGTGCGCCATGTTTAGGTGTCCATGGCCAGGCCTGCTCCAGCGAGGGGTTGCCCACGGCAACACGAAAGGCCGCGTAAAAGGAGTAGCTCCGTGGTAGAACGGGGTTTTTCTTTCTTTTTTTTTTTTTTTTTTCCCCCCACCTGGCGTAGGAATTGGAAGAGGGGCTTATCAGCGGCATCTGAAGTAGCGCTGTGGTCGCGGGGTCCGGGGGCCTGCTCTTCGTTAGCGTCTGGGCTCCAGGGAGCAGGTCTCTGGCAGGCGGGGAGGCCGGGGAAACTGTCATAACGGATCCAGCAGGAACCCCCCAGTCCTCCAGGACTGCAGCTGAGGGCCCGCAGGAGGTGGAGCTCGCACCAGCGCCCGCATATTTACATTACAAATAACCCAAAACAACTCCCCACACCGCAAGACAAATACGGGCCTATTGTTTTTCGGGGGTTGGGGGGTGGCGTGAGCGGCAGGGTCACATCCAGCTGCAATCTGGTGTCGTGGCGGAGCCCCGGTCTGTCTCACGGGGCTATTTTAGGTGGAGGGGGGAGATTTTTATATTCTTTTCCCCCTGGCACTTTTTATGTTTGAGGTGGAAATTCTATGGTAAAAAGGGCTTGAAGATCTTGTTTGTACAGATGATCGATTGCTCAACGCCTCCCTATGTCTGAGAACTTGGCGTCATCTCCAAACCACTGACAGCCTCTCTCTCTCTCTCTCTCTCTCTGAGACATTAAGGGAAGGAAGCGCTCTTTTCTCCGAACGGGGGAAGTTCTCGTGGCACTTGTCGCGGCTCTCGTAGCCTGGTCTCCTCATGGCCGGGCGTCCGGGTCTCGGAGGGACCTGTGTGGGTCTGTGGTCGGGCCTGCGTCGCTGGCTCGCTCTGCGCTAAGGTGTAGAGAGGCCCCATAGACAATGAGTCCACCCCTCCCACCCCTAAACCCAACCCCCACCCACCCCAACCCCACGAGAGACTGAACCGGGCACGCTCAGAGAAACACAGGATGTGACCTCACCAACTGCAGCCCTGCCTCACCAAACTACCTGCTCTCTCTCTCTCTCTCACACACACACACACACACTTTCGCTTTCTGTCCCTTTCTCTTTTTCCTTCTCTCTCTCTCTCCCCTTCCCTCCCCATCTTTGTGTCGCACATCTTCCTTTATTAGCTGCAACTGTGTCTGAGACCCTTCTGAAAAATCAGAAGAAAATTTTGGTCATTAAGCTGCAGGATGTGCCTCATATCAGTGATCCCAGAGATTGCATTCATTTCTGTTCATTTGTATTATTCAATATAAAGATTGCACTGCTTCTTAGGAATTCACCAGCTCTAAAATGAAGTTTCTTCTGTTGCGGCGTGACTATCTGGCCTGTTGGTTCTGCACGTTGAGTAACGCGCCCTATGCCATGATGGCACAGGTAGTTGGCACCCCGTCTGCTTGGCTCGCTGATGGACTTGTTTGTCTTCAGAGGAGCGCATTGATCACAAAAGCTGAGATGCCAGTACAAGCTCACACCAGGCGGCGAGATCTTACATGGCACTGTCTGCTCAACAACTCAAAAAAAGAGAGTGAGACACAGAGAGGGAGAGGGAAAGGGAAAGAGAGAGAGAGAGGGAGAGCTGTGCTTTATAGTGCTTTGAGTTCCAGGAGATGAAAGGGGGGAAAACTGGACATCAAATCAATACTCCCGTCAATAGAAACATCTACGGGAGATTAAAGAGCGGAGAATCGGGGAGCCCTTCATTAGCAGCCAGCGCGGCGAGCAAACGGACGGCTTTAATTGATGTGAAGAGGACGACGGGCATAATGGCCGGCCGGAGGTGCGTGGGCGAAGGTGTCATAATGGCGCTCCAAATCCCGCCGCGCTATTCAGCCCCGTGCCCTTGGCGTGGGCGGGGCCAGCGCATCGATCGCGAACGCTCGGGTCGGGGCAGTCGGGGGACGCTCCGGAAACTACACTGCAACCAACTTCCCCGTGCCAAAAATCACCCCCCCCCCCCTCCTTGTGGTGAGAGTGCCCAACCAGGACACAAACCGTAGTTTTGATGCATGCTGTGTGGGTTTGACTGCCACACTGTAGTTTTGATGCACACTGTGTGGATTTGGCTGCCACACTGTAGTTTTGATGCACACTGTGTGGATTTGGCTGCCACACACTGTAGTTTTGATGCACACTGTGTGGATTTGGCTGCCGCACTGTAGTTTTGATGCACACTGTGTGGATTTGGCTGCCACACACTGTAGTTTTGATGCACACTGTGGATTTTGCATATGGAGGCCAAGGTGATAATGGATCACACCGTCTGGTTCAGTTGACCACTGGGATTAAAAAGGTCTTCTCTTTCTGTTTTGATATGGGCTTCATCCGTGACTTGTGGAGGTGCTTGTTGTAGATCCTTTTAACTGTATACAGTTAATATACTGTATTCTCATATGTCTGAGGAAGAAACACTGCTGATTGGCTCTTTCAGATATATTTATTTATTTACATTGCACTCAACTACTTGGGAAATGTATTCTAAAGGATAGTAAAAAATTTTTTTGCGGTCCTATTGGTCAAGAACTGATATAATGGACAAATTTGTAATTGGCAGTAACATCTTGTAGTGGCACCACTCAGCAGAGCAGAAATGATGCTCTTTGCTGTATTCATCTGGACTGAGAAAAAGAAACTTCTTAAGTCAGGAAAGAAAAATGTTCACAGGCTTCTGGTTCCTGCAGCAAGGACTTGATTTCCAGTCCTTAACTCCAAATATAATTTTCTCACAGTCTGAACGTGGAGCTGGTCCAGCAACTTTTCCAGTGGGCGGATACTCGTCTTCTTTTGATTCAAGCTAAAAGTTTAGTTTTCTGTGGCGTAAGGATGAGGGCACTTTCTCAGCTGGGATTCGTTTGATGGCCTTTCACCTGTCTTGTGTCGCACCTGGTTGCAGAACGAGGTGTGAGAACTTTGTTTGATTTCACATTGGCTTGAGCTGTCCTGCCTCAGGGATGCAGAATGTAGTCTCCGCAGAATCCTAACACAAAATCCAGTTTAAAAAAAAAAGAAGTTAATTCAAATTTGGCCAAGTGTTTATTTAGCAACATGAGCAGGTACGAAACTGTGACCTCATTTACATTTTTTATTTTTTTTATTTTTTTTGCTTCCCATGTTTTCTGCAGGAGGAGGAAAAGGGTCTAAAGCTTCATTCTGACTTTGCTTTGTTTGCTTGTTCTAACTGGAGCTAGTATGACATCACACCTTAGGGAGTCTCACCTGTTTCTCAAGAGGAAAGAGAGACTATGCTATGTAACTAGGAGTGAGCATCAGTAAATATATTTCTGACGCGGGTATCTTACCCTGGACAAACATGGCTTCTTTCGCTCGACTCTCTAAGGCTCCGGGTAAATAACCTTTGACCTCAATGGCCCAGGTACATCTGGTAAAGCTGACCTGTGAAGAGAAATCTGGCGGGTGGAGATGTGGCTTTAAATACTGTGGTGTGAAGGCAGATCAGATTTTTCTGCTGCAGGACATTGTGGGGGCTGGCTTCACGCCCAGTTAAAGTTTTTACATTTACATGTGTGAGGTCACATCCTGTCGGGTGCCTTCCGTCGATGGTGCACGTTGTGAAGGTGACAGAGACCTGACACACGGGGCTGCTGTTTTTCAGAGGTTGGCGCGAGCAACAGGGTTCCTCACACCTACCGTAATCTGGGGTTGTGGCGGGCCCTGGTCTGCTTTGGGGGGGCTATTTTAGGTAAAAAAGGAGCGGTTAATGCTGGAGCTCACAGGTTCCCATTGGCCACTGGCTGTCACCGCCAGGATCATGTCCAGGAAGTGATCCTTTCAGCTGTGATGTCATTTCCCGTGCCCCTCCTTCCACAGAAATAAGCAGATTTTTCACTGGGTTTATTATTATCATTTTTTTTAAGTGCCAGTATGAGCAGTGTTGCATATGTCTCTGCTACAGCTTGATGTGGTTTTGGACGTTCCGTCTGTCCTTCGAGGGGAGTGATCAATCACTCGTGTTAGTGGTCAGCTTGTGTGTCCTCACTAAAATCTTCCGTACTACCGTGTGCTGCCATGGAAACACAATATGCCTATCAGAGCCGCCATAAACGGATTGTCACTGGTGAAGTTGGGTTTGGGAGGTGGCTAAGTTTTGCAAGACCCCATCTAACGCTTGAGCTTCCTTCTGCCGCGGTTGAGATATTTTTGAACGTGTGTTGCAGTAAGTGTTTGCGAAGGCGGTAAGCATAGATATTAAAGGGACCCCAGCGCAGGCGAGAGCTGCGGCCAAGAAATTAAAAAATCCCGAACATGGCGGCGAATGGCGCGTCAGAACCGCTCCGCGAACGCATCGCTCACTTCAGAGCTTCAGCTGCTTTCCTTTAGAGGAACGAGTGACTGAGCGAATGAGAACAGCATGGAGCGCTCGGCTTCGCTGGCGTACGGTTCACAAACACACCCGGCATTTCAAAATATTCTCCTCGAACGGAGAAACCCACAGCGCAAACCTCCTCGAGGCGGCTTCTCTCTCCATTTGATTCCAATGATATCGGTTCCCCACATCTTAGCTTTTGGTGCTGTGATATTTGAGCCGGGCGGGGTGGTGGTGTGGGGGTGGGGGTGGGGGTTTGGGGGGGTAAATTGGAATGGCTGGTGGCTTTTAAAGCCTTCCGTGAGGTCTGTTTCTGGGATACTCGTTTGTGATGTCACGCTTATTCGACAGCGAATGATTCCCCCTTATGGCAGACCCCTCCCTCTCTCATGACATTCCTGCAGCTCCACAAAGGCGTCTCCCCTCACAATGAGCCTAAACTCCTAACCCCAAACCCTGCCTGCATCCGTGTGTTAGCGAGTACAGGGCAGAGCTGTTCACTTCTGCATGCTTCTTAACTGCGCGAGTAAGTCGCCTGCTGCAGTTAATACACACCCAACGCCAACTGCTGGCTTTGAATTTGTTCCATCTGAGTTATTTCAAACTTTTCTCATTTTAGTGTTGGATCCTATTAAATAATTTACTGTTTTTGTGTAGTTTCATTTGGTTGCGTCTTAAAAGTACTGCAGATGGCTCGGATGATTTCCACTGCGATTTCTGTTACAAACGTGACCCAGCGGCCAATCCGCTGGCTAGAAAATGTCCGCTGTGCTACTTTGAGGGATTTAAGTGAGCTTAGGGTAGGCCTCATTTGACTTCATTTTATGGCTGGTAGCTTTATTGTTTTTTCTTGTTTGAAAGACTTTGTCGTTCACTGTGTACTCGTCAGGCCAGGGGGTGGGGGTGGGGGTGGGGTGGGGGGGCTCGGATGTACCAACCGCTCGCGTGCGTTTGGCGGTGTCCCGCCACAGAACGGTTTGCGGCGCTGCACAAACGTGTTGGGCGTTGCCATAGATACGTTTCCCCTCTTGGTGCGGATTCCAGAGCAGGCCCCACACCCCGGCGACCCCGCGCGGCGGCAGTTACCATGGGAACAGCGCGGCCGGCCCCTGTTTGGCGGGGGCCCAAGAGGAGAGGGGAGAGGGGAGTGGGCGGGGGGCACAGCAGGTGGGCAGAACCCAGCTGTAGGGGGCATCTCTGCTGCGATCGCCCCAGCCAGAGGGGTGAAGCGAATTAATCAAAGGGAATAAATTATTACATGAAAGTAGCGTGGTTTTCCCTCTGCGTGCACATGCATGCGTGAAGACTGCGTGATGTTCATACTTCACTTTCATCACACAGGCCTATTCTCTCCTCAATAAATATTTATATTACATACACACACACACGCGCGCGCCCACACACACGTTTGTGTGTGTTTGTGTTTACATTAATGGAAATTGCTGTCAACAGTGTTGTTTTTATGACTTTATAACAGCGCTGTTGACAGCATGTTCTGACTGATTTAACCGTTACAGGGCCGTAATAAAATCGGGTGGATTCTCGAAGCCCAGACGGCATTTTCCGTGTCTACTCCACAGCATTCGTAGCTTTTTAGGGGGGAGTGCGGACCATCGGTTTCCTCATTTTTCCTCGGGAGCGGGGGGGCACCTGATACCGGAATACCTGACTAGGTAAAGGTGTGGCTGTGGTTGACAGGTGTCTAGCCTGCTGTGAGGTCACTATCACATACACCTACTGCAGCATAGCGGGGGGGGGGGGGGGGGGGGGGGTGGAGGATGGAGGATGGGGGGCACACATTTACAGCATCATTACCATCAGACGAGTGAACGGCAGAAAAATGAAAAAACACAGAGGGCCTGGAAACCTTACAGCCGCTGTTGAAGAGCTTCAGGATTCTCAAAACATCTCAAATTAAGCAGAAAACTGAAGCTCTTCTCAGGTGTCTCGCCAATCAGCCACTTTTCTCAGGTTTCTTTGCTGCTTGAAGAAGATTAATTTTAATTTAAATGCATCGTTCCCCTTGAGCTTTAAGCAGGTGACAAAAAAAGCAGCGATTTCTGCGAGTGCAAGCGTGTGTGCACTGCATTTTAAAAAACGCGCCCCAGACTATGTTTAGCAATAATAGCACGTTCTATGGACTTGGATCAATGCTTGCCTGATATAAAATAATGAAGGGAAGTGTCATGCACTCAACATATTTATGTCTCGTCTCTCTGAGAGAATTGAAATGTAATTTATGAAAAGAATGTTCACAGTTGAAATGTCTGATTGTGGAAATCAAGGGAAGTCTGCTTGGGTAAGAATATTTCACCCTTTCACTTTTTTTTGGAATGTTTTTTCAAAATTCCAGTAGTGATTGTGACATCAGCATTAGAATGTTCAGTTAAGGACATTCTAATCATATATTTGTGATCTCACACCTTAAAGGGTTAAATGCCATTTTATACTCCCATTGCTAACTGAGGACAGGTCAGAATAGCTGTGGTGATATTCGGGGTTAAGTGTGGCTTGATGGGGTTGATGTTCTGGCTGAAGTGTGTTTGAGTTATACGCAGTGGAATACGCAGTCTTGTCTTTCACCACTGAAACCGGATCCAGGCAGAACTGTCTTCCTGTTCGGCCAATGAGAGCAGCTCATGTCCCTATGAGAAGCTGACGTCAGCGAATCGCCACCATAATCTTAGGCAGGATCGTCATGGTCTTCTGCCAGGTGACAGCCAATCAGTCGATTAATTTTTTTAAGTAGTCCGACAGCCTACTGGTAAAAATTGGGAATGAATAGCTGGTTTTGGTGAAATATCTTCCCTTGGCTGATCTTTATTGAGTATTCCTTTTTTTGTTGTTGTTTCTCTGACCATTTTCTCATTAGTCAGCTCAACTACGTGCTCATGAATTGCTAGAATCATAAAAATCATAAAATTGCATTTTGAATTGACATTCCCTGCTGTAGATGGCCCACTGCATGCCCTGCTCCACCTCCCTGCCCCAACCCTCAGTGAAATACTGTCTCCCCTTGTCTTGAGGTGACTAAGACCTGCGGAAGTTTCTGGAAAAAATTGGTGAACAGAGACGGACTAAACATTCACAGTGGGGACTAGACAGAGGGCGGCCTTTTTCTGACGTCTGTAGTAAACAATGATGATATCAAACGTCTGTTTCCCTGTTCCAGAAAATGTTGAGCCTATATTTTAGCAGGTTAACCTCAGGACAAATGAGACACATTCGTCATACTCCTCACAATACAAGAACAGCCATTTCTTCAACACACCTCCGCTCGGCTCGTATAAAAGGTTCTTCTGTACATAGTGTGCTTTCGGAGACTGAATAAGCATCCAGTAAGTAAATAAAGGTTGTTAGAATACACGAGCGGTGTCTAGTAATAATACTTACTGTTTACTAGAGATCTAGTAACGGTGACCCGTCGTTTTTCTGCTTCCTGTATAGTTAGATTGTGTAATCACCAATGTTTTTTTCAAAATTCTAAGTCAGTGTTCTAGAGCTCCATTGCTTACAGTCACCAGTAGAATATTCAGTTAAAAACATCCTAATCACATATTTGTGATCTTAAATGTTAAAGGGTTAGTTTACTGAGTAAAAAAAAAAAGAACTCAGAAAAAGCACAAAACCGAACCAAGTTTTTTTTTTAAATGGTTTTCATGGTTAGTAGCCAGTTGCTCTAGTTCTGTCTGGAGCTAGATCTGGTTTTGGTTCCAGCGAGTAGCTCTAGTTGTACCCAAGTCTGGATCTGGTTTTGGTTCTCGTTCCGAAGGAGTTGAAAAGGAACTAGTCACAGGAGCTATCTTTGTGGCGGTCCATTTTGGTCACACGTTACTAAGGATAAATAAGGAGGTCAGATGTTAAGAATCCCTGTTTTAATCGCTAGGCATGTGGTGGCCCACCAACATGCATTGGTCCAAATCAGTTTTCATTAAAATAAGGTTCTTTTTTTTGAATTACTTGTTGGAATGAACCTCTTTGCAGCAAAGGTCAATGACAGGTTCTTGTAAATGTCAAAACAAGGCCCTTCATCCTACGAAGATGGAGATGGTCTGAAAGACATTTACAGGGAAAGGTCAGTGAATGGCGTAACATTCAAAACATTCATTATATATTGGCAGTGATAACATATGCCCTGCCAATAGACTTGTTGTTCTTGAACATGTCTTGCTTGGTTAGTTTTGTAGGTACTTTGATGTGAAAAGGTACAGGCATGTATGTATTGATGACATTAGTTCATTCACGTCATAACTTTCCCTAGGACTACGGATGAAATTTACCTCATCAAGTACTGGATCCATGATATACTGAGTGCTGGATCCATGATATACTCAGTAATGAAGCCATGATATACTTAGTACTGGAGCCATGATATACTTAGTGATGAAGCCATGATATACTTAGTAATGAAGCCATGGTATACTCAGTACTGGAGTCATGATATACTGAGTAATGGATCCATGATATACTGAGTAATGGATCTATGATATACTGAGTAATGGATCTATGATATACCATTCTGCAGCCATGATATATTCAGTACTGGCCTCAGTCCTGTGCTTCATGCATTTCTACGATAGATGATGCCTAGTTATTCATACACCAGGGTTAGTGAAGATGTGGGAGGTGTGACTGGAGACCACGAGAGGTGAGCTGCCATTGGTCAGCTGAATGCAAAAGATGAGCTGCTATTGGTCAGCTGAATGTGACCTGCATAGCTGAGTTCAAATATTCACTGCTTCCACAGGGAAGTGAGTACTACTCTACTGTTATTCATCAGATCTGTCCTAGGGAAACGTTGTTCACAGGGGTTTTTGTGCGTGTATATGTGTGTGTGCATGCATGTGCGCGCCTGTGTGAGTGTTCATGTATGTATGCGTATGTGTGTGTGTGTGTGTGTGTGCCTGCCTGTATGTGTGCACGTGTGTGCGTGCCTGTTTGTGTGTGTGTATGCCTGTGTGCATGTACATGTGTGTGCCTATGTGTGTTGGTGTGTTTGTGTGTACGTGTGTGTGTGTGTGTGTGGTAAAGCTGCACTTCGCCTTCAGAACCATGTCTCTCTCTCTCTCCAAGTCCTTTGATGTTGCTGCCATTTAATAAAGAGTCTTCCGAGTGGCTGGGAGAGACGACGCTTTGGGTTCACCGCACCCCTTCCCGCCCTGAGACACCCTCGCCCCTCACCCCACCCCCCCATCTCCTGGCACCTCCGACCTGCCGCGCCTCCCTCCCTCCCTCCTCCTTCGCCTTTCATCTGCCGTCCCGTCGCTGGCGGGGGGCCATAATTACCCTCGCCGCCGGCCCCCGGCGTTCTGGAAGTGGCGGGAAAGGTGCTCCAGATAAGCGGCCCGTCACGCGGACGGACGGACGGACGGCCGGCGCTCCTCCACCGTCATCAAAAGACCCTTCCCCAAAACCGCAATTATTTTACTTCATTACAGATAACGCTCTCCGGTCTCCTGGCCTCTTTAGCGCCCCACAGCCTGCTGCTTCGCTGCCTTCGCGGGTTGGAAAAATCCAGCCCCAGAAACGTAGTCCTCGCCCCACCCCTAGCTGTACGATCCATCCAGTTGTGCCCCATTTTACCTTGTCTCAATACGAAAATTAACTGGACACCCGATTGTCTTAGGTGGAGAATCTACTTGAATATCCTTCATAGACTGATTTTTCTACTGTAGTTTTTTTTTTTTTTCCCTTTTGTTTTTTTTTTGTGGCTTTTGATACGAGAAACCAAGAGTTGATTTGCATCAGTTCATTATGAATAACGAAACTCAGAAATGTGGTGCCTATGCTCTTTTAACAAGGTGAGGTATTTTTCATTTTGGCCAAAATGTAGGTTTCTGAAATAATCTGTGAACGGAAACCTAAAGCCATAGAGCAAGAGTTTCAATATGATTAGCCTAATGCCATTTTAAATGTTTACTTGGCGTCGACTGGAAATTTATCTCCGAGTCAAGGGACGATTTAAATTTGAGGGGATCTTTCAGAAATTTTTATGGTGTTTTTTTTCCCCTTCGTTTTCAGCAAGGGGAAGAACAGGGTGCACATTTTGTTCTTGCACGAGGCAAACTCAAGTGTCAGGCATTCCCTGTGGTGATCTGAAAGGCAGGTTCATAAAGGAGGTCAATATGAGCGACTAGAGGCATGACCTTTTTCAAGCAGAAGATGCCAACGTGTCCGTGAAAGATTAGGTGCATTTAAAAGATCATTACGCCTCTATGAACAGTTAGGTGCCTTTCAGTTTTCTCTTTTATGATGTATAATGTTTTTTTTTCTCCATTGTGTGAGTTTATGTTGATGATTATGTTGTTTAATCCATGGAGCCAGTTTTTTTTTTTTGGTTTTGTTTTTGTTTCATTACTGCATTGTTCTGATGGCCACAAAGAATGGGAAGTGTTTTCTTCTGTGGTATTTATGACAGTTGTGGCAGACACGCTTCTCAAAATTATTTGTCAATATTTTCAACTTATATTTTCTGGAGAGTATAAACAAGACCATTCATCACAATTTAAGCACCGTTTGTGGGTGTGTATATCTGTGATTGTCTTGGTGGGGAAGTGCCCTGGTTCAGGCTATTCATTTGTGGCATGGCCGTATATTAATTTTGGGCGCTCTAAAGATGACATTCAACAAGTTATTTCAAACTGTGCTTTCGCCGTAATGTTTTAGAATGGAATTCCCCCAAGGGGGAACTTCAGGTGAAGACGAGAAATAAAATAAAACATTTTGAATAATCTTTATTAAGAAATAGAATTAGAGAAACAATTAATACTTGAATGTTAATTGTGAAAGTAAAGTTAATGCACGTCGAAGAGCTTGTAAACACGTCCAGCTGGCTTCGGCACAGCCACCACCGCAAATGCATTTCCCATTCGGGGGGGGGGGGGGGGGCGGGGCAGGGTTTCGGGCCGTCACCATGGCTAGCGTGATTCACAGTCCAATCTCAGTGACTCCAGGGTTCTGACCTCTGGCAGGGCTTAGGAGCGGGCTGTCCATCACCGCTGTCTGCGGATGAGTGACACGCCGGCCTGTCTCGCTGTGATTAAGACAGGATAAGAGTGGGAGCCTGGGGCTCCGCCCCCCTCTGTCTGCCGGCTGATGGCTCCGCCCACACTCTGTGGCCACACCCACTTTTTGTGCTGTTGGTGTGGGGTAAGGCTGAGATGGGGGGTTCAAAGCATTTTTTTTCTCCTTTTTTATTTTTTTTTTATAAACATGCCTGCATTGTTATGTCTGCTTGCACTTTGATGTTCCCCTAACCTCCAACTAAGCGCAGCTCATTTTCGTAGCCTTGGAGAAGCGGAATCATTTCCAGATTGCGCTCCCCGTTTCGGTCTGTTGCGGTGTTGTGACAGGGGCGTCGCCGGGCGGGGGACGAGGGCGCTGAGTGGGTCTGTCGTTTCGGGACGGCGGGTTGGGGGGCAGAGGGGGGCTGGGGGGGTTCGCCACGTGTGTTCAGGACAGGGGGAACTGACATCGCCGTCCGAACAGGCAGTGGAAATTTGGCACTTTTCGGTTTCACTCAAGCAGGAAGCAGGCCTTATTCTCAGTTACGGTAATCTTCAACACAGTCATTCAGAGCACGCTGAAAATGGCTTTCACCCCATTTTTTTTTCTTCTTACAACCAAAAAGTGCCTGATCAAAGGAAACGTGAAAGCAATCAGGTAATTTTGAAAGTGATTGTGACACACCCCCCACCCCACCCCCCCCACCTTAAGCAGCCAGGAATTGGTAAGCTTAAATTTTTGGTTTGCCCCCCCCTCCTGTTGTCTACCTCACGGAGGAGTGTGGGCAGCATTGAAAGTTCTGTGACTCATGCAGCCTATCCCACAGATTGACAGATGCCAAAACCACACCAGAGAGGGCCAGGCAGCCATGAGGGGGGGGATGTTCTGACTCCACTGGTCTTACAGTACATGATTAGTGACAGTGACGACCCAGCTTCCTCTCCCCACCTCCCGCCCACCTACTCATCGGTCTACAAATGAGTCTGTACCCCACTATCGGGGAAATGCAGGATGCCATTTTGGGGGAATGACCTTTGATCTACCATTCTCTGGGACAGGGTTGCAGGACGGGACCATACGTTGTTCGCTTGTGGACGTTTATGTTGGGAAGGTGTTTTGGATTAAGTAAACAGTGCAAAACAGTTTCTTCTTTTCTTAGTGTGTTTGTGTGTGTGTGTTTGTTTGTTTGTTTGCGTGTGTTTGTGTGTGTGTGGGCATGTGTGCGTGAGTGTGTGTATGTGTGTGTGTGGGTTTGCATATGTGTGAGTGTTTGTGTGTGTGTTTTCCCCCCCAAAGTGAATCTGAAAGGATTTTTTTTTTGTCTTTTGAGTAAAAAAGCATCTTTACCATCAAAACTAAAAGCAGGTTTTGAAGGCTTGTCCCTTCCATTGCTGGCTTTTATGTCGCTATCAAGATCATTATTCTGCTGCTTTAATTTATGACGGAATGAGATAATCAACTAAATATGCCCGATATGACCGTGATGAAATGGGAGATTAAAGACCATATACTCAAAGCTCTCGTACGTTCTAAAGAGGACGCCTAATTTCCGCTACAGAAACTCTACTTGCAATTTGAAAACCAAAGAATACATTAGAAGTAAAGTGATTCATCTGCATACTAAATTAACCACGGGGGTAAGTGGTCAAGGTCTACTCCATTGGCCAGTGCGGTAGGGCCGCCGTTAATTTCCCCTGCTCTTTCAAATAACCGTTAACTCTTTTATCTGACGCTACATTCTTGTTCAAACAGACACGGGGATAAAAGCGAATAACAATATGCTAATACATTTCCTTTTAAATCGAATTAGATTTAAGGCACCGAGGAGAGCGAGTGTTTTCCGTACCTTAAAAGCTCTAATATCTAATTGGAATTTTTCTTTGATCCCCCCCCCCCATACCTATTAAAAATTCTGCCCAAGTTGGAAGAAAGTGCAAGACCTACACACACCTGCTGCCTGTGTGTGTCTTGCAAAATTACACAAACATAATTACCCAAACTTTGGAGTGGGGGGGGGGTGGGGGGGTGGGGTAATTAAAGGGAGGCTGATAATTATACCTTAAGCAAGTGTCCTCTTTCAGCGTATGGAAGTCTGTAAAGAAACATACACTTGCTGAACCACTTCAAGGGCTGTTGATTGCTTTTAGGAAGGGAAAGACGTCAACGAACATTATATAGAATTGTGCGGCTGTAATTTTGGAAGGAAATGGCAAATAAACCTCACCGCTTGAAGCAGAAGTTATCGTCCCGGAGGGTCTCTTTCTTTTAGTTTTTTTTTTTTGTTTTTTTTTCGTTCTTTCCATTGTGGTGAAATGTTCTGCTTCTTGAGGCTCTGCTTTATGTGATTGTATGTAGAAGAAGTGCCATCGCTCTGCTCTAATCCTGTCTGCACCCCACACCAAACTAGTGTTTGGGTTGCGGGGAGGTGGCCTGTCTGCATTGGGGGGGGGCTTCGGCTTTAGTTTTTGTCAAGGTCCAGCGACTACCTAAAAGAATTCATTGTTTCCCTTAGCAACAGGATGCATTATGGAGTCCCTGATCTTGCTTGAAGGTGGCAGAAATGTTCTGGACGGTTGTGTTTGTGCTTGTTAAAAGTTGGAAACGTTACGCGTTAGTTCAAAAAAGGAAAAATCAGCGCAGCTGCCAAACACCAATCAGAGTGCACGACAAGAATGTCGGTGAAAGTGTGTGCGGTCGGAACTACGTCCAGAACCGCCCTAAACAATGACCACCCGGACATGTCACATATCAAACAGGGCGCTGTTACTATGGGAAATAACTGTATTCCACGTACGTTACTGAAACCCATTTGTAAACAGAGACATGAAAGCGAACAGGCTCTCTCGAAGACTCCCTTGATCATCAAAGGCTTATCGATCAAATGCGTTCTCCCCAATTCTGCGGTGGGTAGAGTGTGAGCCCGCCTGCTTCTGCCCGGCCGGGACCGGCTGACCCCCCCCGTCTCTCCCTCTCTCTCTCTCGCAGTCCAACAAAGTGTCGGTCGTCCAGCAGCCCCACGGAATGCACCCGCTGACGTCCCTCTTGCCCTACAGCAACGACCACTTCAACACCAGCTCTCCACATCTACCCACAGACATGAGCCAGAAACCAGGTAAGCCACACACCTACCTGACCCAGCAAACGGGCCCACTCACAGACCCCACTCTTGACCCAGCGAATGAGCTCACGCACAGACCTCACTCCTGACCCAGCAAATGAGCTCACTCACAGACCTCACTCCTGACCCAGCAAATGAGCTCACTCACAGACCTCACTCCTGACCCAGCGAATGACCTCACTCACAGACCCCACTCCTGACCCAGCGAATGACCTCACTCACAGACCCCACTCCTGACCCAGCGAACGAGCTCACTCACAGACCTCACTCCTGACCCAGCGAATGACCTCACTCACAGACCCCACTCCTGACCCAGCAAATGAGCTCTCACAGACCTCACTCCTGACCCAGCGAATGAGCTCACTCACAGACCCCACTCCTGACCCAGCAAATGAGCTCTCACAGACCTCACTCCTGACCCAGCGAATGAGCTCACTTACAGACCTCACTCCTGACCCAGCGAATGAGCTCACTCACACATCCATAACCGTCACACCTTCCACAGACCCCAATCCCCCCTCTTCATTGGCTAGGCTCTTTGGAACACTAGGCCAAGAGCAGTCCATTCATTAGGATCTATTACATGTTTCTTGTCATTATTGAGGTTTGATGTCAGTGTTTCACTGATATACTGTCGTTATTGGGGGGGGGAAGGCAGAGCCTGAGGGGGGGGGGGGCAGAGGCTGATGGGGGGGTGTGTTCCTGGGGGGGGGACAGAGGCTGAGGAGGGGTGTGTTCCTGGGGGGGAGGGGGGGACAGAGGCTGATAGGGGGGTGTGTTCCTGGGGGGGGGAGACAGAGGCTGAGGCTGTGTTCCTGGGGTTTTTCCCGTATGCTGCTTCCCACGCGGCCCCACGTGGGTGTCGCTGTTTACATCTCCTGATGGCGTGCAGGCCGCGGTGGGCCCCTCCTCGGGAGTGGGTCCTCCTCGGGAGTCCTCCTCATTCCCACAAACCCCAGGAGGGGCTGCCCTGCAAGCCAGCCCCCACAGCGAACTGGAAGCAATTAGAGTGACAATCGCACAAGGCCATCTCTGCAACGCATGAGGTTCCGCTTAGTGCGGTCTCTCTCAGACTCACATCCACGCATACACACACACACACACATTCACACACGTGTGCACACGCACATACACACACACTACCCCAAAGGGAGTTGGGCCTGGAAGCGCGCTTAATCGTTTAGGGGGGTAGTTTATTTTACGCTGCACCTAGTTAACATCCGAAGGATTTTTTTTGTAAAATCTTACAGAAGAGCAACAGTTCTGCAAAATGTATTGTTTAATTTACTGAATTTGGTCTTTGCTGAGCAACGTGAAATAATTTTGGATGGACGTGAAAATGAAGTTCAGAGTTTAAAAGAGTGACAACAATGGATGGCGCACTCCTTCACTAACAGTGCAGGACTGCGTCTGAGCGCCGCCAGTGTGCTAGCGGCCGGTAGCCAGTCCCCGCGTGGCGCACGCACGCGGTGTTCTCTTCCTCTGCCGTTGTTGTCATGTGACCCGTGCGTGAGTCACCGGCGAAGGGAGAAACACAGGCCCCTCTCTCTCTGGCTCACCTCCGTGGCTGCTGGAGGAGAGATCCACAGCTGGAATTCCCCCTGCTCAGACACTCCTAGTCTAGACTCTGCCGGTATGACCGTGTTCACATGTGACGCAACCGTGCCTGACTCAAGCATAATGACACACTTCGGTCACGCAGCGCTGCCCGGCCCGGTCTGCCACATTCACAAAGGACTGTGTGTGTGTGTGTGTGTGTGTGTGGATGTTTAAGAGTGTGTGTGTATGTGTGTGTGTGTGTGGGTGGATGTTTAAGATTGTGTGGGTGTGTGTGTGTGGGTGGATGTTTAAGAGTATGTGTGTGTGTGTGTGTGTGAGTGGGTGTCAGTGTGTGCGTGCGTGCGTGGGTGGGTGGGTGGGCGTCGGTGTGTGCGTGCGTGCATGGGTTGGTGTGAAAGTGTGTGTGTAAAATGTGTGTGTGGGTGGGTGGATGTGTAAGTGTGTGTGCGTGCGGGTGTGTGTATGTGTGTGTGGGTGGGTGTCGTTGTGTGTGCGTGCGTGGGCGGGTGGGTGGGAGTCGGTGTGTGTGTGCGTGCGTGGGTGGGTGTCAGTGTGTGTGTAAAATGTGTGTGTGGGTGGGTGGGTGTGTGTGTAAGTGTGTGCATGCAGGTGTGTGCATGTGTGCATGCATACGTGTGCATGTGTCCATATGCACATGCACACGTGCTTGTTCATATGACCTCCCTCTTCCCCTCAAATAATCTACCCGAAATGGTAGGCGGGGGGATCAGCCGGTGTAGTCATCTCTGCGGAGGGTGTGTTCAGCAGACAGGGCCCGTTCTCGAGGGTGAAGTACAGAGCGATGCATGAAACAGAACCAGAAGAGAGCAAGCGGGGACGCTACTGTACACGGGCGGCTCTTATGACTTTACCGTCAGACCCAGCAGCAGCTGTCGGTACAGTAGCGCTGCTGTCCAGTCATACAGAGCCTCTCCCCTTTTCACTTTCTACACGTCTGACGAAAAGAGAAAACGAGGCAGATATCAGAGGCTGTTAATTTCCCTTTCCAGCCCTCCGCGCCTGACGAGGAGCTCGCACGTTCTCATACTGAAAGCTGCCTCGCTATTTCAGTAAATCAATTTATATTTAGAACTGCGTTTTCGCAAGTGCTCAGTTAAGCTTAAAATAGCATAAAGCATCCAATCGTTAAATTTGTTTTGTTATCTTTGTCAAACTGCTTGCTAGGTGATGCACAGCAATGCAGGGCAGGTTGAGGACTGTTCTTGTTCACAAGAATCTGTTTAAAATCTCAGAACACTCATCAGTTGTTTTTAAACACATTTTCATTGTTTAAAGGGGAAAACAAGCTTCTTTAATCAAGGCAAATATTTTATTCTTCTGTGAACTAGGCATTCATATGATTAGAATTTTTACATAAATGTATGTATAATTAAGACGTATTTATATTTTTAATAAATATACAAACTTAGTACGTACTTGAAAAATTCCTTTTTCTCTGCAAGTGTATGAATGTTATTGGGATTGTTTTACAGCTGTTGATTTTTATTTTAAGTCAGTTTGATAGATTCAACTTAACTCCCTGACATAATCCAATCTTGTTAGCTTTTAAAAATGAATTAATTTTTAAAAACCTAAAATAAATATTTTTACTGTTTGACCAAAGAGTGAGAAGGATGTGTTTACAGTAGTTCTTTCTTAGAAGACAATTGCGGTGCCAGGTCCAGAACTGTGGAACGAAGGGAAATGCTTCTTCCAGTATGATGGAAGAAGCTTTTAGGGAGGGGGTGAGGGGAGGGTGTGGGTGTGCAGTGGTGGTGTTTTTTGGGGAAGAGGAGGGGGGGTCGAAACAAGGTGACTCAGTCGCATTCCAGTTAAACAGCCCTGTAGATGGAAGGGTCCAAAAACAAGCCTCCAGCTACGGTAAATTACAGTGATCCACCACATTCTTTCACCAAAATATACCTTACCTGGGCTTGCTGTTAAGTGCTGGGTGCTCACTGCTGACAAATGACTTCCTTTTAAAAACACTGAAAAAAAGGCTTCTTTTTTTCTAGGGAGTCCTTTTATTTGTAGGTGGGCTATGGTTTCATCAGAAAATGTCTTGTTTGCTCTAAATGTTTTTTTTAAAACCTGGCAGTCTGCTGAATTTGCTCGATCAAGCACCAGCCAGTGGGTGAGAGAAAATGTAAGGTTGATTGGTGGAGAACATTCAGGTCACCGATGATTGGTGGAGAACATTCAGGTCACCCTGAATTAAGTCCTGGCTCACTGCTGAGAAACTGTATTTTCTTAACAGTTGTGCTTTGTTTCGGGTCTAATAATGCTCCAAAATTCATAAACCGCCACGTTCGTTTATTTTCATTTCAGTTCTGCTTAATGTTAGCACATGGAAATTTCTACTGGTTCATTCAGGAACCAGCTATTCTGAATTTGTTTGAACATTGTTCAACCTTTAATCGTGTGCAGTTTTTAGCACTCGTCGTTCAGTTTATGCACTTAATTAAAACATCCCAGCTGCTCACAGAGTGTTTTGTTTGGTTTTGCTAAGCTTTGTTGCGTCAGTGGGGAACGTCCTTAATGTATGAATCTAGTATGGAGTCATGGACTGTGAATATCATGGCTCTTTTGTGAATAGGCTTTTAAATGAGAATAGTTTGATTTTGCACTAAGGGGACTGGTCAAGAGTGGCAATATGTGTTTTAAGAGTCAAGTTTTGCAGATGAGAAATGGACGTTCAGCAGTCAGTGATAACAAATTGAACTTGGATCGCGTTATTGTCATACATACACACACAGACGCGTGCGCACGCACGCACACACACACACACAGCTGTGGGTACCTTTCTTGGCCTGTGAATACCTGACCTCTCTCATGAGTAATTGGCCTCAGGATTGCCTCTTTCATAATGGTAGGTTCCCAGCCAGGTAATGACGCCCTTGCCAATCCAGGGGTCCTCTTTTAACCTCTCCGATCCCTCCCCTACAGGCGTTCACAGGCACCAGTCCCAGGACCTCTCCAGCTTCTACCCCCTCCCTCCAGGCGGGGTGGGACAGATCACCCCCTCCGTGGGCTGGTAAGTGACTTGCGCCTTCCTAAATTCAGGGATGCGGCTCGTGACCGTCCCGAAAACAGGTGGCCTGGGTCTCAGCCTACAGTTGGCAGGAAACTAACCGATCTACACTCCGCCTTGTTTTACAAACAGGCTTTTCAGCACTGGGGGGTGGGTGGGGTTCATTCTCACCGTAAGGATGCACAGATAGCGCTAACGGTTCACCCCTAACGAACGGAGGAAACCTGCCCGGAATCTGGCGGTTTGTGTGGTGCTCTGTCGTGCTGGGTGAACAACGTGGTGGCTCGCCCCCTAATGGCCGAGTCTGAGAACGGCGCTTTGGGAGGGGGTCCGAGAGCGAGGTCGGCTCCAAATTGATTTTTCTGTGATGTTGACAGGACAGTACTGCTGTGGTCAAAATTTGTTAGGGGAAAAGTGTGAAAGGCAGGCATGTGCGGGCTTCTTCTCTAGAATAAGACCTTTAAATGCTTACCATCAACCCAGCCCCGATAAAATAAAAAAAAAACATACCTGCCTGCTAGTGGGTGCTTCTCTGACTCGACCCCGTTGTGTTGAAGAATCATCACCCACCAGCACTCACCTTTACAGGAAAAAGAGGCATGATGGCTACTGTCTTGATTTTCGCGGCTTTGTTTGTCATAATCTTCTTGGGTAAGATTGGACACAACACTTTCTGTGGTGACTTTAGCTTTTTAGTTTTTTTGCAGAAGAGAAAGTTGAGATGAGAAGTTTAGCGAGGTGTCCCATTGTTCATGGCGACCTCGCCGCCCAAATCAACTTGTGACCGCTGTCGAGAGAACGTGAACTTTTCGACACCCCCCCCTCCACCCACACACACACTCCCCAACAGCCTGAGGACAAAGACAATCCAGTACACCCATCCGTTTTTCTAAAAACCAACTCTCTGTTCCGCATTGGTGTGAGAAACAGTCTACGTGGAATTGCTGAAGTGCAGTCGGGGCTATAATGTCAAACTTTCAAATAAACCCAGGCTCAAACCCAAGGATGCACTCGCTTGCTGAGTTTAAACGAGTGCAAATGAAAGGGGCTCGTTCCCCATCCCCCAGCCCCTCCAGTCCGCTCCCCTGAGCTGTGGGGGAGGTGTGGAGGGCTGACAGTGTGGAAGTCTGTAAGGGCTGATAAGTGTGGAAGTGTGTAAGGGTGATAGTGTAGAAGGGTAGAAGGCTGATAGTGTGGAAGGGTGATGGTGTGGAAGTGTGTAAAGGTGATGGTATAGAAGTGTTTAAGGGTGATAGTGTGGAAGTGTGGGAGACTGATAGTGTGGACGTATATAAGGGTGATAGTGTGGAAGTATGGGAGACTGATAGTGAGGAAGGCCTTGGGTGCTAATTGGCCTGTTGACTCTGATTAACAGATGAATGGCCTCTCTGTTTGGGTCTGATGTTGACCTTGATCTGTGACCCCAGGGGCACTGTCATCCCTCCACATCAAACACCCCCCTCCCCACATCCCTGCTGTGTGGTTCCTGTTGGCCCTCCTCCGGTTTCCCTGTGTTTACAATGGCACTTCCTGCTTAGGGTTGATCCTAGCAACCCCCTGTTCAGAGACACAGTCCTGTATAGGCCAGTGTCACTCAGTGTCAGACATCCCACAACATAGCTGTCCGGCAGGCGTGTTTTAGAGGCCCGGAATCATCCAGGAGTCAAACGCTAATGAAGCTAGCTGTAATGATCGCTGGGAAGTGCGCCCACTAGAGGCAAATCGGAGTATGATGCCAGACTGGGGCCTCCCTGTGTTACGAGATGTTGCAGCCAGTTGGTGCCTGGCGGGGGTGGGGGTGGGGCTTGTGGGCCGGGCCCGTTTGGGAGGGGCTCAGCTGAACAGTGTCGCCCATATCTCTCACCCCGCCCTCAGGCAGAGTCAGCCAGTCTATCCCATCTCCTCCTGTGGCTACAGACAGTCCTACCCCTCCAGTCTTCCCAGCAACCCTTCCTACTCCAGGTACAGTATGAGCTGAGCCAGGCTGGGGAGCACCCCCCCTCCTCCCTCCCCCGTCCGCTCCTGCTGAAGCTTGCTCTGCCCCCTCCCCCGCCACGCCTTGTCCAGGTGTCCCAGCGTCCGTGTGCGCGTATGTGTCCGCTTTGCGTTTGTGGCAGCAGCAGATTTGATTTTATAATTATTCATTTGTTAGCCCCAACGTTTGGGGTGTGTGGGAACCAGACACCCCCTCAAACCATTCCCAAAGAACATGGCGGAATTTTCCGCCAGGCTGTGCAGCTCGTTGTCGTCGCTCCCATAATTAACCCCCCGGCCCCGTCGACATATTGTGCCTTTGCACCTCGAGTCAGTGCTGGTAAGAACTGAACACGCTTGTGTGCTTACTATCAGCACTCAGTGTCAGCTGTGGGGGGAAGTTTTTCATGTCTGAGTGTCAGCGAATCTGTTTCTCTCGCATGTATTTCTAGTTGCTATCATTCAGGTGTAGGAGTGGTGCAGATATGAACTTATCAGAGCAAATGGATCCTGCTGTATTTTGTGACTAGCAGAGTAAATGAGTCGGCAGGAAATGAAAGGTTGTAAAATGCAACTGCGTTTGTTTGGAAAAGACTATGCGTAAGGTATTTTATTTGCTTGTTTAAATTTATGGATCAGTAAAGATGCCCGACTAGGTGAAGCGAGTCGGTCAATCCTGTGTGTTTGTCTTTGAGCTCACTGTAAAAAGCTTGTTCAGATTTTAATAGGGCAGGCATGAGATGAGCCTGAGATCAGATTGTAAAGAGTGGTCTAGTGATCCTGCGCCTGTCTTCAAACAGCATTTGTCATGCAGTGAAAATATGGCGCCACCTGGTGGTGGCAGAAGAATGTGTTTGTGAATCACAGCTTGAGGCAGGGCACTGCAGTGCCTCCATAGTGAGTGGCTGGTTGCGGAGGGTAATTTGGGGCTCCTCTGTGTCCCCCAGGTTTCCTCCCTCTCTCGTTCTGGGGCACTCTGGCATGCACCCAACAGGGATCCCTCATCCTGCCATAGTGCCACCTACAGGCAAACAGGAGCATGACCAATACGACAGGAACATGTATGCGTGAGTATCCCCCACCAACTCTGCTGAAAGCATTAACGATTCAATTGCCATGTGCGCTGTTTTTGTTTTAGCGTGTGTGCGTGCACCCACACTTTTGTGTGGGTGGGTGTGTGTTTCTGTGTCTGTGACTGATTTAGAGAGATTAAGTTTTTGTGGTTGCCTGTGTGTGTGAACGTGTGTGTATGAGTTTGTGTGCGTCTGTGAGTTTGTGCTTGTCTGCGTGCATGTGTTTTTGCGAGAGGAAATCTGTGTGTGCGCCTGTGTGTGAGAGAGTGTGCATGCATTTGTGTGTGTCTGTGAGAGTGGGTGAGAGAGAGTGTGTCTATGTATGTGCTGGTCTGCCTTGCGTGTGACACACAGGGCATTTGTGTGTGTCTGTGAGAGTGAGTGAGAGAGAGTGTGCGTGCATGTGCGTGTGTGTGCGCTGGTCTGCCTTGTGTGTGACACATGGTGCATGTGCGTGTGTGTGTGCTGGTCTGCCTTGCGTGTGACACACGGAGCATGTGCGTGTGTACGCTGGTCTGCCTTGCGTGTGACACATGGTGCATGTGCGTGTGGCGTGCGCATCTGTGTTGAGTCACGCTGTAATCCCAGTTTTCCGTGCGTGTGCCACAGCAAGCCCCACCCTGAGCCCAAGCGGGACAAGGAGCCAAAGAAGCCTGTGATCAAGAAGCCGCTCAACGCCTTCATGCTCTACATGAAGGAGATGAGGGCCAAGGTGATCGCAGAGTGCACGCTGAAGGAGAGCGCCGCCATCAACCAGATCCTGGGGAGGAGGGTGAGCATGCACGCACACACCCCACACACACAAGCACACATACACGTGCGCCCACACACCCACACACAAGCACACATGCACGCACACGTGCGCCCACACACCCACTGCGCGCACACACACACACTTTCACTCACTCACACACACACACACACACACACGTGCGCCCACACACGCACACATTCTCTCACACACGAACCCACACACACGTATATACACGCGCACCCACAGGCACGCACATACACACGTGCGCACTCTTTCACTCTCTCACACACGTGCGCACACTCTTACACTCACACACACCCACACACATGCACACACACTCTCTCACTCACACACCCATGCACACATTCATACACACACACACTCTTGGTAAAAGCAGGGTGCACGGTACAAGGGGTAATATCTGTGGAGCATGCAGGCCTGAGCTGTGTGGTTTGCTGTGACTCTGCAGTGGCACGCCCTGACCAGAGAGGAGCAGGCCAAGTACTACGAGTTGGCAAGGAAAGAGCGACAGCTCCACATGCAGCTGTACCCGAGCTGGTCCGCCCGCGACAACTACGTGAGTACCCCACAGACGCACGCACACACTCGTACACACGCCCACACACACATACGCACATACACGTGCGCGCACCACACACACGCACACACATACACATGCATGCACGCATACACGCACGCACACACCCCTCAACCACGCTGCGCGTGTGCATGCGTGCTGCTCGGTGTGTTCCTTGGCTGCGAGTGCGGAACTTTTTTGGACCAGGGTTCTAGAACGGCCATTGTTTGACTGTGTCAGTTGTTTCAGCTTTTGAGTAATGGAGTGAAAATAAACCCGTGGATAAAGTTTTATTTTCACGCGCTGTATAATCATGCGTGCGGCCTTTGCGGGCCGAGGGGAGGGCGACTCGTTGTGGGAATGGGCGTGGGTTATTTTTGTAGCCCGTCCTAGCTGAACTGCATGATGCTTCTCATCGTTCAGAAGTCAGAACAAGGTCTGCTTTTGTTTTATTTCTGCACACAAGACATTCCCCAATTTTGTGTGTATTGCATCAAGTTTGAGTGCGAAAGGTCCTGGGTGAACTGTGATGGGAAGCAAAACCATCTGTTGCCACATTTTTCACACCAAGCGACTTCTGCTGTGTGACTCCAGCCTGACCGGAACAATAGAAAAGTGGCCAAACAGTCTGCAGTAGGAAAG
This sequence comes from Anguilla anguilla, assembly GCF_013347855.1. NCBI lineage: Eukaryota > Metazoa > Chordata > Actinopteri > Anguilliformes > Anguillidae > Anguilla > Anguilla anguilla. The sequence continues at coordinate 2,547,352 of NC_049209.1, read as the reverse complement.
CGGGTGTGATGTAGAGGATGTGAATGTGCAGGTGTGACTGTAACGTAGCGGGGTTGATTGTAACGTAACATGCGTGACTGTGCTGTTTCTGTGCGATTGTAACGTAACATGTGACTATGCTCTGTTGCCTGTACGATTTTAACATTATGTGTGTGATTGTAACATAGCAGGTGTGATTGTAACAACGTGTGTGACTGCTCTGTTGCTGTGCGATTGTAACGTGTGATTGTAACATAGCAGGTGTGATTGTAACGTGTGACTGCTCTGTTGCTGTGCGATTGTAACATAACATGTGACTGCTCTGTTGTTGTGTGATTGTAACGTAACGTGTGACTGCTGTTGCTATGCGATTGTAACATAACGTGTGTGATTGTTACATGCATGACTGCTCTGCGATTGTAATGGGTGTGACTGTGCTGTTTCTGTGATTGTAACGTAATGTGCGTGATTGCTCTGTTGCGGGGCGATTGTAATGTAATGTCTGCTTGTTACGTGCGTGACTGTGCTCTGTTGCTGGGTGACTGTAACGTAACTTGTGTGATTGTAATGTGCATGACTGTGCTCCGTTTCTGTGTGATTGTAAGGTAATGCGCATTACTGTGCTCTGTTGCTGTGTGATTGTAATGTAACGTGTGCTTGTTACGTGCATGACTGCGTTCTGTTGCTGTGCGATTGTAACGGATGTGACTGCTCTGTTTCTGTGATTGTAACGTAATGTGTGTGACTGTGCTGTTGCTGGGCGATTGTAATGTAAGGTGTGTGGTTGTTATGTGCATGACTGTGCTCTGTTGCTGGGTGACTGTAACGTAACTTGTGTGATTGTAATGTGCATGACTGTGCTCCGTTTCTGTGTGATTGTAACGTAATGCGCATTACTGTGCTCTGTGATTGTAATGTAAGGTGTGTGGTTGTTATGTGCATGACTGTGCTCTGTTGCTGTGCTATTGTAACGTGTGTGACTGCTCTGTTGCTGTGCAGAATTGTGACGCTGCTCTTGCACTCTTTCAGGAAACAGGCCTTAGAGGGGGAGCAGACTGGGTAGGGCAAACCTCTTCCACCCCTCGCTATACTAACAGCCGGCCTGCTTGCTCTTGCACATCTGCGGTGGGTGGGCTGTGAGGTAGAGAGGGCCTGGTGCATTCTGGGAAGGCTTCAGTTACAATGCAGGGCATTGAACGCTTCGTTCCTTCTGGTGCAGTCACTAGTGAGGGTCATCGAAGAATGTCAGTCTGTCCTCTGTAGCAGAAGGCTGCCTACATTCCGTCAGTGTCTTTACCCATTAAGGGTGATTCTGAAGAGGCTGTTTCTTTCCTTTAACTATAGCATACGCCATTTTGGGTGTTGTAATAATCTTTTGTATTTCCGCTGTCTAATTCTTCCTCTTCTTTGGCTGTTGACATGCTTTCCGCTGGTGTATGTAGAAAGTCTTCAGCTGAATTTGTTTTAAGGGTCATGCATGGATCAATTCAGCTCTTATGTTCAACACAAACAAACACAATGTAAAAGTCTTCATCTTTATCTTTTAAATCTTTTTACTAAATTGTGGTGGAAATTGGCTTGTGTATGAATGAGTGTGTGTGTGTGTGTGTGTGTAGTGCGGGGGGGGATTCTCATGTATATGATGTAAAGTGCCATTTTTTAATTACACAGGGAGGTGTGTAATGCATCTTGGTGTGTATATCATCATGGACAGAGACACCAAATTAGTTTCAGGGATGATGGCCACATCATACTCATGTATAATCCATATATCTGATACAGACAAGTGGTGGCAAAGACGCATCTGCTGGTAGAAGACTGGTAGAGTTTTTCGATTCGGACGGCTCGTGTTTGGAGACCTTCGTCTCAGCCTTAGTGTGAGTGGCAGAGGAGAAATCTAGGTCAGGTATCCAGAGTCATGTGACCTGCAGGCAGACAGGAAGTACAGTCCCACCCACGGGCTGGTATCGCCGCGCTGTGGTCGGGATCTCTCCACCTTCACTCAAACCACAGCGGCGCACTTGAGATGAGAGAGGGGAGAGGAGCCCAGAGCACAGACACCCCCCCCCCCCCCCCCCCCCGCACGTCCCCCCCTCGATAATGAGTCACACTTCCTCAGGGACCGACTCCATTGGACGGTTTTTCTCCCCGGGCGCTCATCCTTCCTGTACCGTACTGAGCATAGCGGCGGTGGCGGTGGCGGCGGTGGAGCTCCGGGAGGGGTGACTGAAGTTCGGTTACCATGGAAATCCCCCAACCACACGCAGATATCCACCTCGCCGTGGCGCTTTCTCCCCGAGCGTTACGCGCTCGTCTCGATTGACGTCTCCAGTGACGCAGGCCCGCGATAAGATTTCGCGCCGGCCGCCATGTTTGAGGTCTGGAGCCATCAGGACTGTCAGAGAAATGCACAGCCCTTACATTAGAGTACACGGGGGGGGAGGGGGCCACAGGGTATACATGTGCGTGTCTGTGTTTGACTGGAGACCCCTCCCTGTTTGGACACGAACAAATGACTGACAGAAGGTTAACGAGGTACAGAAATGAAGCAGTTTCACGTGTGAGGCAGGTCTGGTGCTCGACTGGACTGCTTCCCTGTGTTTCTATGGCGATGTGAAGCAGCTGCCTCGGCCACTGACTGTTATCTCTCTGGTTGTTTTTTTTTTTCCCGAAACAGGGCAAGAAGAAACGACGAAAGAGAGAGAAGCACCAGGACTCCAACTCAGGTACCTTCACCCCTCCGTCAGCCCTGACCTTTGACCCCTGACCTGTAGAGTCCAGAGCAAGCCTGACCTCTGACCTTTAGAGTGCAGAGTTAGCTCATAAACCCTAGCAAGCACTGAGTATCAAAGACAGTCTCCACATTGACCCTGACCACGGTTAGACAGTTAAACCAGCCGTTAATGGTTCCCCTTCAGTACCTCAGTATATGCACCTGAAGTGTAGGGCGGTGTGCGCCGTTTTATCTGCAAGCGCACTGCTGTTTTGACGCGCTGAAATAGCATGGCATTCTGTCCTCCCTCCTCCCCTCTTCTCTGAACCTCCTCTGCTCCACGCCTGTTGAAAAAGGGCCCTACTCTACCCTCTCTGTGTTCACAGCTGTGTTGGTTTGTGCTTAACTCGGCAACGGGCACTAACAGTTTGGTATTTTTGCTCTCCGATTCAAACATCTCTGTCAATGCTTCACCTCTCCTTTCATCCCTCCCTCCCTGCCCCCCCCTCGCCCCCCCCCCCCCCCCCCCCCCCCCTCCTGCGCATGTGTGGCTTTTGCTCAGACCCCGGCTCTCCTAAGAAATGCCGGGCTCGCTTCGGCCTCAACCAACAAACGGACTGGTGCGGTCCCTGCAGGTGTGTACTTCGACCTCCTGTGCTACTGCCCCGCCCCTTCCCACTATGCCCCGCCCCCTCCTCTTTTCTGCATGCCCACAACCCGACTAACACGCTCTGCAGCTTCCCCTGCTGGTGCCTTTCACTGGGAGCGGGGGACGGGGAAGGTAATGAAAGATTTCTCACACATGTTTACTTTCGGTACTTACGATACACCATTGGCAGTGGTATTCAGATTGTACATCTCACAGGTTCATAGTTCTTCATAGATCATACACTATTGAATGGGGTAGGTTATTCAATCTAGTACAAGTAGCCTACAAACTTGGCCTGATCAAGTGTAATGGTGTCGCAGGGCTTTTGAGAGGAACATTTTAATCCGACCGGGATTAAATGCAAATAATAAAATTCCCCTCAAATGCAAATAATAAAATTATTTGAAACATTAATTCATACTGGAATATCTTTCAGAGCAACAGGTTTGGCTCCATTAACATTCTGCAACGTTTTGCATTTTATGGTAAATGGTAAATGGACTGCATTTATATAGCGCTTTTATCCAAAGCGCTTTACAATTGATGCCTCACATTCACCAGAGCAATTAGGGGTTAGGGGTTAGGTGTCTTGCTCAAGGACACTTCGACACGCCCAGGGCGGGGTTTGAACCGGCAACCCTCCGACTGCCAGACAATCGGTCTTACCTCCTGAGCTATGTCGCCCCTTTTATATATTTTATACACCCCTCTCAAATTTAGTGCCTCTGAAGTGTAAAGTGTGCACAGTACCTGGTATAAAAGGTGCTGTTTAAACAAGCAGAGGGGAAAAAAAAAAACGTTTGTGTATATTGCTTTGACACTGAAGCCAGTGTAGAATGCTGAAGTTGTCAGTGTAGAATGAGACCAGCTGAAGCTTAGTGTAGAATGGGGCCAGCTGAAGCTCAGTGTAGAATGGGGCCAGCTGAAGCTCAGTGTAGAATGGGACCAGCTGAAGCTCAGTGTAGAATGAAACCAACTGAAGCTCAGTGTAGAATGAGACCAGCTGAAGCTCAGTGTAGAATGAGACCAACTGAAGCTCAGTGTAGAATGAGACCAGCTGAAGCTCAGTGTAGAATGAGACCAACTGAAGCTCAGTGTAGAATGAGACCAGCTGAAGCTCAGTGTAGAATGAGACCAATTGAAGCTCAGTGAAGAATGGGACCAGCTGAAGCTGTATAGAATGGGACCAGCTGAAACTCAGTATAGATAGGGACCAGCTGAAGCTCAGTGTAGAATGAGACCAGCTGAAGCTCAGTGTAGAATGGGACCAGCCGAAGCTGCATAGAATGGGACCAGCTGAAGCTGTGTAGAATGGAATCAGCAGAAATTCAGTGTAGAATGAGACCATCTGAAGCTCAGTGTGGAAAGGGACCAGCTGAAGCTGTGTAGAATGGGACCAGCTGAGGGTTCTTGTTCATCTGCCTCAGTTGTCAGTGCATTCAGTTTTTTAAATTAAGAGCAGTTATTATGAATGAATTAATATAGTGAATAGTCTGTAACTCCTAGAATGTAAAAGCTTTGGTGACCATCTTGATGCCCTGGCATATTCATACACTGTAGCCAGACCTGTCCCGTTTGAGCCCAGTGCTCTGATTGGCCCAGCTGAAGCTCTGAAATCATCTCTGCCTCGACACTGCAGCTCTGCTGTGGCTAGCCTTACCTGTACACGTGCCTAACCCCCACCCCTCACCCCTGCCCCCCTCCCCCGCAGTGGAAACCTCCCGCAGTACCTGCGCGTGCAGACACTGCAGGGGAGCTGCGGTTTCCGCCATCCCCGCTGCTGCAGCGAGCTGCGCCCAGCCACCCGGGCGCTTCTGATGTCATTTCCCCTCGCACGAGTCTGCTCCTCGTGTCATCCCCACACCGCCGCCCCACCCACGCGGTCAGGCGCTGCTGAACTCTGACATTTCGCACCCCCCCCCCTCCCCCCCCGCCCCCACTCTCTGGCAGTTGCATCAGATTTTGTGTCAGTCTCAGCAAAAATAAGGGAGCTTTGCCGTGAGAGACCGCCAGAATCCATACCACTTCTGTAAAATTAGAGGCCATGCAGCATGGCTGGTGAGGCTTTTTCTTGCAAACAGACAAGAAATGTGAATATTTATGATTACCAAGAAGTCCCCGCCCTCCCTCCACAGAGTGTATACCTCCCAGCAGGGAAGCCCTGCCCCTGTTTCCCCACACATTACATTGAATATTCATGAGTATCAGGAAGACCCCGCCCGCCCTCCACACAGTGTACGCCTCACAGCTGAGAAGCCCCGCCCCTGTTTCCACACAACACGAAGAGAAAAACTCATCACACATCTGGGGCATCATTTTCATCACAAGCCACACAGGTCTGAACTACACTGGGCTGGCTTAATGAAGAAATAATGAACTCAGGGGTCCTCATTGTTGTCCAGAAAGGGCACCTGACTCTACTAATCAACCACTAGAGTCTTTGCTAAGGGCTCTGATTAGTAGAGTCAGGTGTGTAACTGCTTGGTTAGAACAAAAACCTAAACCCACACCGGCCCTTTCTGGACAAAATTGAGGACCCCACAATTAACAAGTTAAACAAAAAGACAAAACAAATCTTTAGGCATACTCATGTTTTATTTATCAATTTAAGATGGATATAAGCCTTTCACTGTGCCACTTTAGTTTATTTCTTTTATTTGTTTATATTTCTGGATTGTATGGTAGTAATTGTGAAACCATGGTTAATGCAGTTTGACTCCACACTGGTGACACTTTGCATCCACGCTTTATTCACAGATAACTCTCTTGACTGTTCCTAGGAGGAAAAAGAAGTGCATTCGCTACCTTCAAGGAGGACGGTGTGCAAGTCCCCATTCTTCCGATGGAAGTGCTATAGACTCACCCCCGTCCCCGGTCCCTGCCCCTCCCTCCCCACCCTGCGCCCCCCGGCCAGCCTCTCCCAAAGCCACCGACCTGACCCGTGCCTCCGATGCCCCACCCTCGCTTTCCACAACAACCGCCAAATCCGCCAGACTGACTGTAAAAGCTTTAACGGAGTCCCAGCAGCACCATCATCATCACCAGCGTCGACGGCCGTTGCCACAGTCGCACTAGATGTAGCCGCCCGCCCCCCCCCCCCCCCCCCCCCCACCCCTCCACACAGACATTGCTGTACTCTTCGACCCAAAAAACAAAACGAGGACCTGACTCTAAAAGTGACCCACAGGAGCGACTGCTGCCCCGGGACAGAACTCCCGCTGCCCAAATTGACAGAATGACAGACGTCAATCATGCTCCACGGAACCCAGGCCTCAACAGAGAAGCACCTGACAGCTGTCCATCATCTCCAATACAAACCCCAGCCAAACCACCTGAAAACAGCCGCATGTCCACATCTCCCCAACTCTCCTCAAAAAGTGCTGAGTGTGCATATCTTATGAGAAAAGGGGGCCGCTACACTGTGGAAAAAAAATTGTGTTGGCCTCTTATCTTCATGACTGCCATTTTATATATTTTTTTAAATAGCATAGGATCAGTAAAACGTTTTGTAAATATCAAGAGGTCATTGTGTTCAATTTTTTATTTTTTTTGCCTGGGAAAGTTTCTGTTTTTCTTTATGAGTAGCGAAGAAGACTTTTATATATCAGTATGTTTTCCTGCCACACCGATTTGGGGTTGTAATCAGATATTCTTTCTACGTGCGGGAAAAAGTTCCATTTCTGTGGGCAGCCATGCCTTTGAAACGATTCCTGTTCACAATCACGTTTTAATAATTATGTTGCAAAAGAGCACCAAAAGCCACAAACCACGAAACACTGCATTCTGCGCAAAAGTATTTTTAAAAGCCTTTTTTCAGGGAGGTATTTTTAACATGGTATACTTAGCGCTCAAGACAAGAAGGTTTGATCTGTCGAAAATGAAAGCAGATAGATGACCCATATGTAAAACTGTCAGCAGTTACACATCTGTCCCATCTGGTTTCTGTATAGTCAAGACTTTTTTGTGCCAAAAGTCCTTATTGACAAAAAATTTTTTTAATGTGGAGGCAGCAATAATGCCGTGTGATGTTTATTTTCTCAAAGCTCGAAATAACGGAAAAAGCCATCCATAATATTTTCAATCAATTTGCAACTGCTTATAAAACAGGATTGCATGTCATATTTGGCAGTTAGTTCCCTATCTCTGGAAAATCCAGTTATTTTTTTTTGTTTGTAATTTTTTTTTTTTTTTAAGTGGATGGTTTCAGAAAAGCTCTGTGTTACGCAGCATTTTGGTGCCCCCTGTTGGGCACAGGGGGAGTGGGCTAGTCTGTGTGGTGTTCATGTTGGCACTTCCTTTGGGGTTAAACTGCCACCCTTCAGCCTGAAGACTTCAGATTTAAAAATGTTTTAAGAGTTTTATAAAGTCAATTTAACGCTTCTGGCTAAGGAGACACAAGCAGTTTTTAACACGCCTGTTGGTTTCCATTCATTAATTGTATTTGACTAGTGAATTTATTTTTGCTGGTGTTAAAAAAAATATAAAAAACCTCCATTAAAATAACATCTGCAGCTTCCTGCATTATTTCACTTAGACTGAATTTTAAGCAATTCTGTATAAAAAAATAAAATAAAATAAAAATAAACGACCAGTAGGTACTGTATTTCATGACTTGTAAATCACAATTTTTTAATAAATGTGGAACACATATATAATAAGAATCAAACTTTTATATGTTGTTTTGTAAAAAAAAAACAAAAAACAAATTCTTCAAAAAAAAAAGCTTTGCTTTCTTTAGTCTAGTTTTCTTTATTTCCAAAAGCAATACATTTTATAGCTTTTTCTTTCTTCCAAAAAACAAAGGATTGTGTGCTTATTTTCGTGTATTATCGAATTTGTTCATGAAACAAATGTGTACATGTTCTGCCTTAGTGTACCAAAAATACATAAGCAATAGCTTTACACTGTTGTTCATGTTTGTAGCATCAATTCCACCTCCTGACCCACCTGAAATTCAGGGCCATGTGGCGCTGTGAATTCAGCGTCCAGCAGAGAGCGCTGTGACACCAAAATTTTACTGGAGTTTCCACACCAGTAAAACTCAACAAAAATGTGCTCACAACAAATGCCAAATACGCTTTTGTAGAACCTGTTCGGGCCTTACGGCCTCAGTTTATGTATTTTGAATTTTGCCTCTGTGATTTACATTTTTGTTATTGTCCTTCATTTCCATGGTATTTCCACAGTAAGTTCTACACATCTGTCAAACGCAGTACGATCAAACTTGTTAAGCTGAAACCATGTTATACATTGCAAATGTTTCAGTGTTGTCTATTAAAGTTTACATTTAAATTACCTGCGTCTGGTGTCTCCCTGTTAATGTTAATCCTCTACATGTTCTAGACTAGTCGTTCCCAAACTTGGTCCTGTGTGGTGTTTGCATGTTATCTCCTTGTCCGCGTGGGTTTTCTCCGGGTACTTCAGTTTCTCCCACAGTCCAAAGACATGCAGGTAGGCAGATTGGAGACACTAAATTGCCCATACGTATGAGTGTGTGAGAAAATGGTGAGTGAATGGTGTGTGTGCCCTGAAATAAATTGGTGGCCTGTCCAGGGTGTATTCCTGCCTCTCGCCCAATGCACGCTGGGATAGGCTCCAGCACTCCCCGTGACCCTGCCCAGGATAAGTGGGTATAGATAATGGATGGATGGATGGATATAACTATTGGCAAAGACATAGTGAATTCATACATTTAAAAAAGTATTTCAGCTATTTAGAAGTGTACACGGATGCATCCAAAAGTATCCACAGCAGATTAGGAGTAGCTTTTGTAGTGCCTGAATTGGATGTTATAAATGCAAAACAGATGGATGATAACCTGTCTGTATACACAGGAGAAATAACAGCCATCTTACTGGCTTTGTGTTTGGTGGAGGAAGTGATTATGTGCTTTGATTACAGTTCAACTTCAATTAATATGAATATAACACTGGAAGCTGTGCTTACTGCCATCAGCAGGAAACCAAAGAATGTGTATTCACAGAGTGTGTACCAGCTGTACATTCAGTAAAACCATAGTACACTCAGGACAGACAAATACTAATTTCAGGTCTAGAGGAAAAAATAAACAGGTTATATGTCACAGATATTCTCCAAAGGAATTCAGGTGATTAGTGCTTCAGGAAAATCTTTCAATTTTTGTGTAGTACAGGAAAATTTAACTTAAAACTCACGACCCCCGCCAGTCCAGAAGGTGGCGGTAATGCACCACAAGTTGTTTTAAAACCGACATTTAACAGAAGGAGGAGGAGGCGGCTGCGGCCGAGGAGAAGTACTTCGAACCAGTGGCAATTTAAAAGTTTGACACTCGACACGTCCACTGAACTGTATAAGAACAGTTAATTTGTCACGTTCCTTTTTGGCGTCCGCATTTTCTCCTGCACTTTTGGACACGATTAAGTGTTGGTTTTTTTGATAGGAGCAGAGTGCGGTTGCCTAGCAACAGCAGAAAAGACGCCTCCAGCTGCTTCATAAAATCAAGATTGGTAGCCCACAAAGCGCGACCGGTGTAATCGCATTTAACTAACGTTGAGATAAAATTTCAAGCTACACACTACGCCATATGAACGATGGAAGCTTTCTCCATTAAAATTTTACCCAGTTAAAATTTTAATGATAATACTTGGGGTTGCGATATGATATACTGTCAGTTTTTACAAACTTTTATTAGGCTACTATCATTGGTTCACGGAACAACTCGTTGATGGGTCGCTCAACTGTACTGTGATGAGGGCGGGGCAAGAGCTCGCGTCTTTTAAGTCAGCTCGTACGGCCACACATTTTTGAAGTAAAAAAAAAAAAAACGACAATGGACCAGAGACTGTAAAAGCAATAGACTAGTATAACAAAGACGTACATTTACCATAGATTATTATTTAAGCATCTATAGTTATGTATAATAATTGTAATATATATATTACAATTATATATATATAAGTGTATATAAAAACAGATAATAATTATTTATTTATAATTTGTTCTCACTAGCTAGATAACCAAATGCCTCATTCACATGTAGAAAACACAAAACGTCATTATAATGAACATAGTCTAAATAATGAACATAGACTAGTTTTATTTACAGATATGGGCTAACGACAGTCAATAAATGCAAACACCAGCGTTTTTGCTTGAAAGAGACCCAAACGAGGTGAAATGTCGGTCAAATAAAGATTAGTCTACAGTACAACGTATCGGTGGTTAGCTAGTTTCAGATAAGCTGACACCGAATACAGTATACATATAGCTATAATGTAAACAGTGTGTTAAATACATCAGCTAAGTGACATTTTCTAGCTTCGCCAGCGGCTACACTTCTCGGAGTGATAACAAATCCCCACAGAAATAGACCAAGTGAGATGATTACCTGTCCAGCAGAGACGCTGCAAGCTCAGCTTCTCTTTTGAAGCCCCTTCAAGTCCTTGAGTTCCCGCCATCGCTGAAAAACCGAGCCGATGTTCACTCGAGTGTTGTCTCTCGCTCGGTTCAACCCCTTTTTGGTATAATCTTTTCTTCGAGTCTTTCTTTTATTGTTTCTTTTTATCTGTGTAAGCCGTCGCAGTCAAACCGAACTGGTTTATTTTTTCTAGGCAACTGGCTAGCTATATAGCCATATAGCACGAACTCTGTTTAGGTCTTGACTGGGTAGCCTGCTCTCGGAGTTGTAAAGTCTCAAGATGATTGACAGACAGAGAGCTGTCCTGATTGGTTGTTAAGATTCAGGCGCGGTAAAATTTAGAATAGCTGATTTCAGAGCTTTGGGCAGTCAGAGATAGGCCGGATTTCTTCTTAGAGTTTATAATTTATTGATTTCTGTCTGAATGTGAAGGACATTTAACCAAATATGAACAAGTGTTATAAAAAAAGACTTACATACTGCACCTGGCTTTAACCATACCTTATACATACTTAATAGGGTACCTAGCTAAACCTAGCTTTTATCAAGTTCATGTGATTGTCCCGTCAATGTTTTATTCACACAATAAAACAATTCAAAAACCTTACCGTCCATGCTAAGCGTTATCCCAACTGCCCTCCACACACCAGTTTTAAGCGCTTGTGCTTCTACTCTTTTTGAAAAACATTGTACAATACTGGGTTTGATTGTACCATAATTATAAGGGGTGTGTAGAAGTTAAATATGACCTAGATGCAGCATTTTCAAAACAGCAAAATGGTCTATGTCAAAAGCTGGTATGAAACACTATTTCTGGAAACAGTACTAATAATGAGGAACAGCGGTGTTGTAGTTAATACATAAATTTGATCATTTGTGCTCTTTAAACTTTTGTGGTTTTTAATTGAATGTTGTATTGTGCTAGTTAATCATCGATTGAAATAAGTCATGTAGCCTCAGTTTAAGAATTGAGGTGAAATTAGGTAAAATTATTTCTGGTTATATTCATTTAGCTAGCTAGCTAACGTTAGCTAGCTAGGTAGTTTGCTTTCATAAGGCAATGTTATCGATAACGTTAGCTAGCTAGTTTGCTTTTATGAGGACGTTATAGTTGTGCTTTCATCTTAACTTGGCTAGCTAGATAGCAAAAATGATAATTGGATATAAGTCAACGTCCTTACCTTAGCTATCTATCGATACTTGATATACTACTAAGCTAGCTAGCTTGTGAAAAGTCTCCCAAAAACAGCGCGTATCATGGGGGTAGCTATGGTAACGGGGCACGGTCTGTCAATCATAGCTAACTGACAGTTCTCCACGCCCAGACGGTTCGGGTGAACTTTTATAGTGGGAAATTTATGCTTAGAAAAATACGTTTTAAAGTACATTGAAATGACTCAATAATAAAAAAATTATGCACATTTGTTTTGTTGTTGCCTAAAGACAACTGGGAAGTGTCACGTTCAACCACCATGTTACTCCTTTAAAGAATTACACCCCCATTGAAAAATGTATTAAAGTATATTTTGTTTTATTTTATTTAACCTTTATGTAACCAGGAAAAAAACCCCATTGAGATCAAAATTTCTTTTGAAAGGAGGACCTATAAAGAAGTTATATTTATATTATGTTTATTTCAGACGGTGGTATATGAACTGTTGTGATGAAGTAAAACTGAAATCTGTGGTTATGATTATTTTGTGTGTTTTTCAAATGCCGCATAAAGGAGGTCACAGGCCCTGAAGAGGAGGTTCTTTTTTTTCCTGCAAAAATTTTTTTTTTCCTGCTAAATAAAAAAATGTAATGGGTAGACCTCCCCCTTGAGGCCGATGAGGGTACACCACCTCACACAAAAAGGTTCTCTTTCCAAGCTGTCAAAAATGCTGTCAAAAACTCAAAAGTTAACCTCAGATAACTGTGACACGGCACAGATTAACTGTTCAGAGCGAATGTGAAACTATTTGGCTTTGATAAGTACATAACTGATAGCCGTTACGCTAACAACATTAAAATGAGGGATACAAAAAGAACTGAAGCAATGAATAAAAGGGAAGACATAGTGTTATCTCACCAATACAGCACTACAGACCGTGCTGTATCGCAAACGCATTCGCAGCTACAGGGGAGTCGTATGGCATGGCGCAATGCAGAGTTGTCAGAACGGTCCCATAGTCCCTTTTTTTAGGTTAAACTGCATCTACCCTGCAGCTGACATAATGCCCCAATTAGCCTACATATTTAGGGTTGCTAAGCATTGTCTACATTGTTGTTTCAAAGCTAGCTGTCCTCATGGATGGCTAATATGTTTTGTATTCATTTTTTTTAACCTATTAGGCCAATAGAATTCAAATGCACTGAATTTACATTGCATTGTTAAAGCTAACTAGACAATACATTTGGGGGGGGGGGGGGGGGGGGGGTACATTACCTTTGAATGATAATGTACTGTAGCAGTTTTAACCATTTTGTCAGCGCAACATCCTATTACTCAAAGTCATCTTAAGTCTTACCCATCAGTCTAGATGCCACACATTAGTAACCCTTAACTATAGCCCAGTGATATTAATAGGGCAGGGGAAAAGATTCTGATGTACGTTCTCAGAAAATTTTAAAAGAATATACGAGTGTCCCTTAAAAATGCAAAATTATGCAGCAGATTCTTTTTCCGATGTTTTATTTCGGCCAATCCTAAAGGTCATCTTCAGAGCTCAATACAACAATTGTTTTCTTCCCTGTACAATAAAAGGTAACACTCGATCATGACAGCACATTTACTTTGCTGAAAAGTACCCCAAATCCAAAACTCTACAGGGACAACCAGACAGATATACTCAAAATCAAAAGTCCTTATACTTACTGAATTTATTTAGTTTGTTTTTTTGTTTGTTTTTTGTTGCATTTGTCTTGAAGAGGACAGCATATGTATGAATCTGCAGTCAGCATTTACAAAATTCAGCATGAGTCATTATGAAAATCAAACAAACAAACTATCATAAACGCAAAAGAAAAAAAAAAGTTCAGTAAAAAAAATACAACTAAAACAGTTTCAAAACAGGAGGGGGCTTAACTTCATTAAAATTAAAGTCCACTTTAAATGTGAAATGGAAATAAGCTTCTGTAAACCTGTAAAAACTGAAGGGAAAAAAACGGGAAAAAAAAAAAACCTTTAAATTATTTGCAACATACAAGCAATGGAAATGGTCATGCTAAGTACACGAGGGTCTGCCACTCTAGTTATCTGATGCAATATTAACAAGTATGGACAGCGCAGTGCAACCAGTGTTCGGAACGATCCTCGCAGCGCGTTATTGTCCGCAGGACCGGTCCTATTTTTCTTCACACCACTGGTTCTCCTTGCGTACCTGGGGAGAACATAAAGCACACGGTGAACACATGTAGAGCAGGTGGCCTCTGACCTTTGCATGGGACAGAGCCTTTTCATTTTTATTTATTCTTTTTTTTTTTTTTTTTAAACTAATGATTACCTGCGCTTCCTCTTCCTCTGTGAAATCATTCTTGATGTTGAACGTCTTCCTGATTTCCTCAGGAGTTTTTCCTTTGATCATGTTTGCTACCGTCTTACATGTGACATCCAGCAACCCCTTGATGTCCAAATAATTTGCAGCCTAAGAAGAAAGTTGTATAAAAAAATAACAATTATAAATGTGCAATCTATGCCACAAAATCTACCAGAGTTCTTAATTCTACTGGCTGAGGGTAGTATGCATGTAAACAGTCTCAGGCCTGCTGACACTAAGCCAATCAGATGGCAGCACTGGCACTGACGTGTGTTCCCGTGAAGAAGCTTGTGCTACCACACTGGATCAGTTACACACATTGCAAAATCCCCATGTGTATGAGCCAAGGCAATATTCACACTGCACGTCACCAGGCCCCACTCTACACTGACCTTTTAACACCAGAGGCCCAACATTGCTGAACTGGACTACTAGCCACAGCTGGCCATATTTCTGCAGCCTGTGGCAGTTTGTTATTGTACTAACGTTTATCTGCATTAAAAAAATAAATGTGTGCACTTTCCACTGGCGTCTACACCTTACACACCAGAATAAGCTCAAAGAGTGTTCCCTGGTCCACTTTGAGGAACTCCTGGTCCCACACGGGGATGTCGTCTGTCCTCTTCTCTTTGTTCTCGTCGTCCTCGGGGGGAGGGGGGTCATCTTTGTGGTGGGTGCACCATTGGATCACCTGCAGGACCACGGAGGAAAGAGCACAACAGCGACCATTACAAAAGAGTCACGCCTACGTTCCCATGATGCAAAGCGCTCTGTAACACAGGTTTGAACAGCCCAAGGAAAAACACAAGGGAGGCAGAGTCTGGAACACAGACCGAGTCTGTTCACTGAAACGTTTCCAGCTTATAGACACAATTCATCTGCAGAACTGAGCAAGTGTTAAACTCTGATAACTGCAATGTTACTTTAACCTGCAAAACCTTCTGTTAGACTTTAAATTCTTTTTATTCCAAATTTCACTCTCTCTGCTGTTATTCCATGCACTTCTGTGAATAGGGACTTGTGACAGTGTAATACAATGCGTAAGGGACTGGTCTTGTAACCTGAAGGTCTCAGGTTCGATTCCCAGTTAAGGTACACCGCCGTTGTACCCTACTTAGCCTGTTTATATCCAGCTGTATAAATGGATACAGTGTAAATGAAGGCAATTAAGATCAGGAGCTGAACAGTTACTCACATCACAATTTATCCACTTTTACAACACAAGACAAAGACACGAGCACGTCCTGCAAATGACTGCCTCTGAAAGTTACAGCTGTTCCAACTGCCAAACGCAAGCGTAGAGAACAGCACACCATTAAGCAAAATAAGCAGTGCTTTATCATGCTCCTTCTGCAACAGCAGGAATGATTGCACAAGTTTGCGTACCTTCTTCAGAATGGCTGCATTAACATTGGGCAGAGGTACAGGGTCATCATCTCCTTCATCATCCATTCCCAAATCTGTACAAAAATAACGTTGAGACCACGTGACCACAGAATACTGACACAAAAGCAACTTGTGTGGTGGAAATAATACGTTCACAGAAACTCAACAAATCACTTAAGGAAGTGATCCAACTGTAGTGATCCGTCTTCTGTATACTGTCCAAGTGTTGCACGAAGATGACCAAACATATAATAGGGGTTGCAATACTACCTGCGCACCGTGATATGAATTACCGCATTTTATTATTAGCAACTTACCTTCCAGCATAGTCTTTATGGTCACCGACTGTTTTGCAATTTCAACGTCCACTTCAAATATCTCTCCATCTGAGCTTTGCAGTTTGATAGTAGGCATCTACAACAAACAACGCGTTTAGAAAACTGAGTTGGTAAACATCTTGGATAACACCATACCTAGACGACGTAACATTAGCCTGGCATAAACAAATACAGTTACCTGATTGGGAATTGGCGTTTTCCCAAAATAAAACTATGACAATAGCGCAGGCAACTTAGTTCACTAACTACCGAGCAACGTCTGTTCATATGAACAATGAGCGTTAGCTTCAATCTGGGACTAGGTAGCTAGCAACCTAGTTTCACTTCTAACTAGCTAGCGTTAGTAGCTGTTATGTTAGAAAAGTCGCTGAGTACCTAGCTAGCTACAAACGTTCCATAAAGATCGAGCCAGCCATTTCACGCCACTAGCATCCTGGCAACGGGATACTTAACTACCTAGCTAGCCATCAATAGCGTCAGGAAACCGTATGTTGACTTGCTAGTAAACAAAATAACTGACAGTAACTTTACAGCTAGTTGTACATCAAGTATTGTTTTCCGTTTAAATTAGCAAATTATGTGACGTTAACAACACGAAAATACAAAAATTAATCTTGCTAGCCAGTACGTTGTACAAGTGAAGGCGCTCACGGCGAGGCCTAACGTTATCAGTAACGTTAGCGAAGAGACACCTTTTTCTAGCTAGCGAAACCATCCACATTCGATTAATCAAATCTAGCTTTAATTGTAATTCAGTGAATTAACCCCAAAACTGAATGGCAGAGGACACACAGAAACATCTTAACCACCCAATACTTACAATGAACGAAATATAGACGAATACACAAATCCGATTTCAAATATCAACAGGGCCCGACTGTGTTAGCAGACCAGCCTCTGAAAAATATCCGTCGCTTTTGTCAAGCCAGTAGAAACGCAGTTGTCCGGTAATAGTGCCTCGCCAAAAAAAAAAATAATTAGACAACTGAAAAGCAGCTTCGACATTTTTATGTACTTATATGATAGATGTTTCAAATTATGTATATATATTTTTTTAATTTAAGCGTACTGGCCCATAAATATTTTGTCAATTCAACTCAGGCTAATATGAAGAAAGCCCTGGTCAAAATGTCGAAGTTGATGCAACGGGCCGCCATCTTTTGAGGCGCAGAAGGCTCATTCAACCTGTTATGACTATTTACAAGTTATATTCGTTGTTATTTCAGGCATATGGCATTTACTTGTGCTCTTGGCGAAAGTTTGTACTGCAGAACCTGATTTTAATTCGACTGAATTTTTGATACAGTCAGACAACTATTGACACCTTCAAATAGGCCTAATTCTCACCTCTTCTCGTCCTTCTCACCTCCACTATTTTCCCATGTGAGTAGGTTATGCAAAAGTGTACTGGTATCCCAATTCCAAATATAATTACAAATTCGTTTAGCGCATGTGCAGTAAGCCTTACTATGGGGTCGGAGTTATGCATTATCCAGGTTATTAATAGCCTACAACAATTTATTAATTTCACACTATTGGTCAACTTACTCTTAGATTTTTAATATATTTTTTAATCCCGTAATAGTTTAGGCTATATATAATCTGGACGCGAAATCCTTAAGAAAAAGTGTTATTCTATTCTATTCCATATACATTAGCGCTTGTTTTCAAATTATGATTACAATTACCCATTCATAAGAAAACCGGATACAAATCGACCGATTGCCTATCGGTCGATTTGTAGCTATAAAGCTAGGAAACTAAGGCATGCTTTGCTGTACTTTCATTCAGTCTGAGAAAATATTTCAAGTGTCCTAGTCCATTAATTTTGCAGTAAATAATTACGTCTAACTACCACAAGGTGGCAGCCGTTCACAGAGAAAGCGAACGAAATGCATTTACAGCAATAATTGATATTTGTATAAATGTCCTATAGGTTTATTTTGACACTGGAATTTTTTAGGTTGTTATCTGCAGTTAAGTTTTACACTTAATGCAAATATATAGGTTTTCAAGTATACACATTTTAACATAAGTGTCTGGAGTGAATAAGAAAATAAAATGTTGGTCTGACAGTCTTTCACATATAGCTCACATAGATGTATGGTCAATAAGCAAATAAAAACACCTGCTTGCTTCTGGGCGTAATGAGACAGTGAGGGTTTTAAAAGCAACTATAATCTATACAATATTGGCATGTTCAATGTGTAATTGAATATGATCATTTGTGTTCATTTTAAAATAATATTGCAATCTTCAACAATTGATGTACACAGCACACAAGTTTGAAGGAGCAACTTCCATCTTTATTATTACACTTGCACCCTCATCCCAGGTATCTTACCATCACAATGTGTTAGTGTAAGCATTCACACAACGGCACTGAATTAACTGCACGCCTTCTGCAAACTGAACCCACCCTCTTTTACAGTCTTTGTACACAAGTTCATTCTTGAAAAAAAAAAAAAAATGAGCAGGGAATTTCAGCCATAGTACTTTCCTTTAAGAAAAGAAAGTGACCAAAAATGTACCTGTTACACACATCACTTAAGTATGAATGGCAAAAGATTTAACAAAAACAAAGTTTTTTTTTTTTTTTTATGTTGAGGACACTCCTGTAAATAAAAAAAAAATAAAAAAAACAAAAACATGCCCTGGTTTCTCACCCCCTGCTGAAAAGTTCTTAAAACTACAATGCTTATTTAAGCTGTTCTCAGAGTAACACTGGCGGAATGAAGCTTCTTTATTTAATTACAAGGCCCAGTTCTTCGCTTTCGTCAATTCATCAAGTACTGCTGGCAAATGCATCTGCTGTGGGTTCTTACGACACACATACACAATGCAAAGGTGTGCACCAACAGGGCTGACGGAAACTTACTGACCATGCAGATTAAAAAAAAGATGATTTTGAAAGCAGCGGTGTTGCACAGAGAGAAATCACCGCCTATTTGAACGGTCACAGTCTCAGACAGACACTTGTGCATTCCACACCCTTCCCCCATTTTTAAATACGGCAAACCTTTTGGTCCATGTACACGCTCTCTGAATGCTTAAATAGTTTTTTTTTTCTTTTCTGAACAGATATATCATTTACACGGTTGCCCTTCTCATCGCGGTCCGGTCTGGCTTTAAGCTGAGTGTACATTAAATCACAGCAATACTGTACACACGTAGGTGACATTTTTTTACAGGAAGTAGTCTGGCGTCCGGCGCGTCACATGGGGCTCTCCTCTGCGAGGGGCGGGGTCAAACTGCAAGCTGGAGAGGGAAGAACCAATTAGAGCCAAGCTGGAGAGGGAAGAACCAATTACAGCCACCCCCCTCCCCTGCACAGCTGAGAGACTAAAATCACAAGAATCTTACTTTGATGGTAAATAGACATCCTACATAAACCCTAAACTTTCATATTCATTACATTAATTTGCAGATGTTCTTTTCCAAAGGGACAAGCAAAGCAAAGCTCATAGGTTTACTCACATGTTTACTCAAGTTAAAAGCAGAAGTACTTAAACACAGGCTAATTAACACAGAGTAACGATTTAACAAGTGGGAGATAACTGGTTACTGAAATACTTACAAGGAGTACTTAAGGGTATCATCAAGCTCCATGATGGCCGCTTGGTTTCCACAGCGATAGCAGTAATTGGGTGCGCTGAAAATCGTCACCACGTTGCGATCATGGCACCAGTTGTATCCCTGAGAGACAAAATGGATTTCACAAGTTTTAAAAACAAGTAACTGGAATAAAAAATTTTAAAAAGGCAAATAAGATCAGGCTAGTGTGTGCCGTCTACAGTCAAACGTGAACAGACTTTAAGGGGGAATGGTACAGAGTTAACCCGGAAGACGTTTCCTTAAGTAGTGCTGCTTTTCACTAGGAAGCAGGGCCCAGAACCAACACTAAGTAAGGCAGCCATGTTAGTCCCGTAGCGGGGTTAGAACCCTCAGGTCTGCGCACGCTGAGCAGGGCGAGAGGTCGCACCTCCATCACCAGCTGGTGAGCTCTTGATACAAGAGTAAGGCCGTTGGCGTGGTTGAAGGTCTCGGAGATGTCCTGTCCGAAGGTGTAGCCCGCACCACGCGGGGAGATTCCCCAGCCACCGCGATCGTCCGGGTCCGACCACAGCAGGTCACACATGGGCCCCTGGCAGAGAGGGGAAACCGTTAGCACTGTGACATCATAGTGACCTCATAGTGACACTATAGTTGCATCATCGTGACCTCACAGTGACGCTATAGTAACACCATAGTGGCACATCACAGGGAACAGGGGAGCATGCATGCCTGAAGGGCCGTACCTCATGCGGCACCTCCTGTAGACGGTCCAGCGCCCGGATGTGATCTAATGTGTCTATCGACGGCGACAGTCCTCCGTGCAGACAGAATATCTGATTTTTAAAAAACAAAAGGCAAATCCACAAAACAACAGCCGTTAGATTCCTGAACACTAGAATTGTGCCGACTCAGTGAAAGATTTAGCGGGGTCAGTTTAACTCTGTGAAAACCGCCATGTGCAAAATGCCTCACCTGACCGTCTACCAGGGCTGTGAGCGGGAGGTAATCGAAGAGGTCTGTGAAGTACTTCCACACGTTGGCGTTGCCGTACTTCCGCAAGCACTCGTCGTAGAAGCCGTACACCTGCGTGATCTGCCTGCTCTCGTGGTTCCCTCGCAGAATTGTGATACGCTCCCGGTATCTGACCTGGACGACAGACAAAAACAATTCCATCAGAAACACGGCAATTTTATTTATTCAAGAATTCAAAAATTCACCCGGTGTCCACCGCAGTAAATAATTACAGCATAAACCACAAGCTTCTGCCCTCACAGATCACAGGACAGAGCGCGTGTGTGTGTCAGTGATGAAAGTCACACGGGGGGGGGTTCAGGTTACCTTTAGCGCTACCAGAAGCGTGACGGTCTCCACGGAGTAGTAGCCCCGGTCCACGTAGTCCCCCATGAAGAGGTAGTTTGTGTCCGGAGACTTGCCCCCGATTCTGAAGAGCTCCATCAGGTCGTGGAACTGCCCGTGGACGTCCCCGCACACCGTGACGGGGCATCGCACGTCCTGCACGTTGGACTCCTTGGTCAGGATCTCCTTCGCCTGGCGGAGGGGACGACAGGTCACGGGTCAGCGGAACGTATAAAAGCACGGGATGGGGGAGCCTCTGACCTGAGCTCACACTGATGGGGTATGTTCCACTTCCCCAAAATAGCAGCAATTGACTCACATTCTTGTCATACAGGACAAACTTAAAGTATACTTGCTGACTTATGCCACCTCAAAGAGTGAAAACTTCAGTGCAACTGAAAAATAGATGATTCTTGGAAAGAGAGGAGCCAGAACATCCAGCACTTCAGAGTTGAGGGGAGCCAATGGGATGTCTTTTACTGCACGTGACCATATGCAAAACTGCCCCTTTAATATCAGTCTGATACATCCCAGCGCAAGAATAACGACCACAATTGCCTCAGAGTATAATTAAAAATAAACCACTTCTGATGATGGCAACAAAAACCGCTCTGTCTGGGGCACTATGGCACATTTAAAGCCTGAGGCAAATGGCCCTCAAATAGGAACCAGCTCAAGCCCCGCCTCCACACCACAGCTCTCACTAAAGGAAACCAGCTCAAGCCCCGCCTCCACACCACAGCTCTCACTAAAGGAAACCAGCTCAAGCCCCGCCTCCACACCACAGCTCTCCTGCTGCACACAGACGGTCTGCGCGTTCACAATTACAGCCGGTTGCAGGTGGGCTGGCTGTATAAAATGATGGAAGCATTAAACTGGCTATTTGGCGGTAAGGAGCTTTAACGGCGTGATTCCCGCGTTGAGAGCGGCGGGAACGCGGGAGCGAATGGCGGGTCTGGGTCACAGAGCGAGATGTGTGCGCCAGTGGTGCCGGCGGGGCTGGGGGGGGGGGGGGGCGAGGGCGAGGGGGGGGGAGGTCGGGTGGGTTAGCAGATGGAGGGATGAGCGGACAGGAGAAAGGAAGAGCTTTCTGACAGGCGGCGGTAAAGAAGACTCCCGCCGGACTGACCTAAATACGGACAAAGCCCGTTCTGTTCGGCGCGCCGTCCGGAGCGCGCGGCGCGAGGCTTTCAAACGCTCGCGGCTCCACCGTACGGCCGTCCGAAAGCCGCCGGCCATCTTAGGCATCAATTACAAATAACACAAAAAAAGGACTCAGAGTAGCACACGCCCGGGAGCCCTTCAGATATGAAAGGAGAGCTGCTGAAGCTGCGGCTGGCTGCAGTTGCACAAGCGGCCTGTCGGCTTATGCAAGACGACATCGCTCTACTGCAATTCCTCCAGAAAAAACTGTTTGCACAACAGTGTGAGCTCACTTGGTTCACCAGCATTCACGTATACGTGGTGCTGACTAGCTGAGCTCATTCTCTGACCAACACGGTTTTTGTAAGATAAGCAAACGCACCCTCCCCATTGGCTACACCTAAATCTGCAATGTCATTAACTTGCGTGTAACAACCTTTGGCTGACAGTGAGTACATGGTAAACAAATGACTTCACGGTGGAGTCAACTCATCTCCTCCCTCTGATAACTGTTAACCCTAGAGGTCTGCCGGGGCTAACACCAGCTCCACTGAGCAGCTCTCCCCCACACAACCCAGCTGACCACACTGGCCCTTCCATTCACTTACAGTACTGTAAACTTACCCTTAAATAGAACATATTATTACAACAACACTTACACCAAAACAAGCCAACGTAACTTTCTTTAGCCATTACGTTACATTCATTTAGCAGACGCTCTTATGCAGAGCGGCACAACTTTTACACTGCATCTGTTTACACAGCTGGATATAGGCTATACTGAATGCAATGCAGGTTAAGCACCTTGCTCACAGGCACAACAGCAGGGTCCTACCCGAGAATCGAACCTGTGACCTTTAGGTTACAAGACCAGCTCCTCACCCATTACGCTACGCTGCCACCCCAGAAAGTGAAGTGAGCAGAAGTGAGTTTTTGTACATCTTTAAATGTACTCACTTTTCATCCAGGAGAGTCAAGCCAGCATTAATCTTGGCATCTCCAGCACAATCACATCAGGACTCTGGTCTCATGCGTATGTATAATACGGAACATTACAACAGTGTTACCACGGATACTCGAGATACTCCCCCACAGTTGGGCTAAATCTTACCCAATTAGTCATGAGAACGGTTGCCACAGGCTGCGCCAGCCTGCATTAGCATACCGTGCCCCAAGCGCACATCCCCGAATATAAATCATGTTCACAATGTGTTGCTTTTATGGAGCAATTATTCAATAATTTGTTTCGCACAGCGGTGCTGTACAAACAGTACAAGCTCGGTAGGGCCAGAGGTACTTTCTCATGGCTTTGTTTCAAAACACTGTCCTTGGTAAGTAGTGGTTATTTTCTCTGGGGATTTTTTTATTGAATTGTGTGATATAGGAGACAGGGACACAGGTGTACGTGCAGTTAAAAGCAGGAAAATGCATGTCGCACACAGGTAAAACTCACGTACATAAAGGTATGGAATCTGCCGACATTTATACAATAACGCACTGCCATTTAACAAAGGGCGACTGCATAGAAATGCACTGCTCTGCATGTACAAGCCAAATGTACTTCCTGTGTTTGTGTCCCATTTCAGCATCCACTGCTTTGACTGTCTGGGACACAGTGATGTGCCCGTGGCAACTAAACAACCTAACAAGTTAACCTAACCTGCCCCCCTTAAAGTGAAAAGATGCTCTACTGCTTTGTTTTAAATTTTAAAAAAAGATGTGCAGCACCAGGGTACAATGAACAGTGGGGAAATAAAAATAAAACGATTTTGAAAGATATTCTGGAAAGGCCCCGGGAGGTCTCTCAGCGAGTCCAGTGGTCCGGTTCATTTCCAGTTCTCCTGGGCCTTGTTACAGGGCTGGCAGGGTTCTCCTGGGCGCAGTTTTGGGAGGGAGGGGAGGATTGTTCCCCTGGGCCCTGTTGTTTTTATTTTTTTTTTTTGGGGGGGGGGGGGGGGGGTGGCTGCTGAAGAATGCGATCTAAAAACAGGGCTGCTCACCTCCCCCTCTCCCTGCACCCAGCCACAGGAGCTCCAGAACAGATCTGAGTCAGATGGTGGTGGGGGGGCATGCGATGATGCAATTCGGAATCAATCGCTTCCCAGGCTATTTTTACAGCAGCTCCACATTACTGAATACATGATGGAGGCCACTGCCTCTACTGCAGTATCCACACCATTAGGACACATCCCCCAACAACAGCTACATGTGTGGTCCTCTGTGTGTGTGTGTGTGTGTGTGTGTGTGTGTGTGTGTGTGCATATGAACACACCACATTACTGAATACATGATGGAGGCCACCGCCTCGACTGCAGTACCCACACCATTAGGACACATTCCCCCCTACAACTGAAGCCCCTCTGCCCTGTGTGTACATGACAGAGGGAACAATCCTACAGCACTTCTCTTTAGAGCAGATGGGAATCACAAATTTCAACCAAAACTCACTGTACATTTAAAGCACCATATGCACAGTAATCATTTCCCTGCCCTCAAAAGCTCAGTCACTGGCCCCAAAGGGCTGCATTGAAATGGCATGAGAAAACTAATGTAAAGTGGTCAAAGCAGGTCTGAAGGACAATCCAACAACAGCAGGGTTGAGTGCCCATTAGCTGAGAAACTCTCAGTATCAAGTAACTCTCACTATAAAATCAAGGATTTATTACATATTTAAAAAGTCTTGTGTAGTTGACGCAGGACTGTGTGATACCGTCTGACACCACTTCACATTCAGAAAATTCAGAGGGTTTCTAGTCACACTGAATCTTCACTCCCTCTCTTAAACATCAAACCTGCATATCTTGTTACAGCAACTCCCTCGAAATTCCTTGAGATTCCACACCCAGCTTTAAAACTGTGGCCAGTACAATGAATGAGTCTCAATCCCAGTGTATTTCACACAAACATGGAGGGGGGAAAAAAATTGTTTTTATGGGGTTTGTATAACGATCTCTGGCTACAGTCGAGCACAATTTGAATACAGCACTAATAACAGGAGCCAGAAGTCTTACTCAAGACCGCTTTTAGCATGACTACATTTCATAAGCTTTTTTATATCTCATAAACAGGACCCTCATATGCTCTCTCTCGTGCACGAACTGCACACATCTCAAAAACAACCAGCAATAATTCAAATGAATCACATTCTTGTCCTGTCAAAACCCATAAATCTTAGGAACTGAGGTCCAGCCACTACATAAATTCTACCAATATCTATAAAAATGTATAGAAATGTGCCTTTTATCTGCCAAGCTGCTCAAGATGAGATTTAAGAACCTGAGTAATGTGCAGTGACTTCCATATTTTATAGTGTAAAGCTTAAATGTATTTCTCAGCCTGTTATAAATGTAATCATCTTCACTCTTCAATGTGCAGGGTTATGCACCACGAATCTCCACCGCGTTCTTAGGCAACCCCCCAGATGAAAGTACATGATTTTCACAAGTGAAATCGCGGGTTTGCCTTGCATTACACACTGCCAATCACATCTTAATGACGAACGACTCGGTGTCCTGAATATGCATCTGGATTAAGCACAGGCAAACTCTATTTGAATTTATGCCCTCGTCCCCATCATCATCATGGCGATGAACAGGTCCAAGTTTGCATCGGATGAGTTAAAAGGCCAGCGGAGAAGATTAAGGTCAAATCCCTTCCCAGACCCTTGCTATCTAGTGAAGTCACGGGGAGGAAATTCACGTTCGACCTACTTCCAGGGGTCTGATCCCTAATCAAACGCCACTGCACGGGCACCACAAGAAGATATAAACCAGGTTAATCAACCAGATTAAACCATGTACGGACATTCAAAGAACAAAGCGAACCAACGATTTAATCCAACATTACAGCTGCAACATGCCAACTGTGGATTAACTGCTAGCTAATACTTTTAATTCACATAATATTGCAGTTACCCATATTTTCAGTGTGTTCGCGAATCACACCAAAAGTGTGTCAACAAGAACAGTTTTACTCCCCAATATTACAAACAACGAGGACGCGTTAGCAGGTAAATTTAGCATTAAGTTAGGCGAGTCCCTATAAATAGCTGCAATTTCCTGAAATTTACATCCAGTGCCTTTGCTTCAGCTATGCTTAGCTAGCTAGTCAGCAGTAGACACGCTGATAAATTCTTGTATCGCTGCACTCTCTCTCTCTGCAGTTCAGCAAAAATATTAATTGTTAGATTTAATTTACATTAAATTAGCTACATTATTTTAGCCACTGCTACTCGCTTTGTCGGTAGACTAGCAAGTGTTAGCACAATGCGGTGAGACTGAACTGACCAGGTAGGTAGTCTAGTAGTTATGATAGGCAGAACGTCTAATTGCTAGCGTTATTTGCTAGCTAACTAGCACCACGATGAGCAAGTAAACTTGTACGGTGGTGAATATATCGGCGCCATTTTAGAAAATGTGGAAAATGCTGAGGTCTAACGACGGTATGCGATTGAGCCGCTCTTCACCAAAACCAGAGAGCCGCTACAACATAATTTCTTAATATACAATCAAGTAATCAAGTGAACATTGGCGCTAATGCCATCCAATACTGCGCCAACGCTATCCAATGAATTGTGCTAACCTAATGCTATCCAAAAATAACCGGTTAGCATAGCACTATTAAGTTCTCTAGCTAGACTAGCTAAATTAGCAACCCAAGCTAGTATCTCACAGTACCATAGCAGCTATATTAGCCACGTCTGTTCAGATACAGTATTAGCAGGTCTCCAACAAACAGTTAACTAATGTGCCAGCTAGCCGAACGTTACAGCATCACAAGCTAAACTAGGTAAGTATCTTATTAGCTAGGCTAACTCAGCAACAAATATTCAACAAACTGGATTGCCAACTAGACTAGGTAGACGAGTAGGTTAGTCTAACGGCTAGGTAACCAAATGAACTGGCAAGCGAATTTCTCCAAGTACTCCATTAAACGTGAATGTGCAAAACGTTAACGTTGAATTTTAGTGTGTGGGGTAGCCTTAAATTTGTTTCATGGAAAATATGCCATTCATTGTAACCAGCGTTAGCTAGCTAGGCTAGCAATGTGCCAATAATACACCGCCATTTTAAAAGCCAGCCTATCGAATCCTACTATCACTCAGTAAATCTTCAATATGAACCTTCCCATTTGGTTAAGGTTAGCTTGAGCTAATTACCAACTGAAGAGCAAAATGTAAGAACGATAGACTAACTTATTAAAAAACGGACAATCTAAATTAGTTACCTTTTCACAGAGCGTTTTCACTTGGTTTTCCGATAACTGCTTGCACTCGTTGAGTTGCTCAATCCATTGATCAAGTTCCTTCGTAAACGCCTTTTCGTCCATTACTCTGAATGTTATTAGCTAGCGAGCTAGCTAAATAATTAAAACAATTAATTATCCGAAGTGTATTATTAACTCCGCGCCAACACTACCAAAACACCCGGTTTAAACAGATCACTGTAAAAGATAAGTGCGGTCCTGACCAGAAGAAATAATTTCTATGTATGAATGAGGGTGAAATAGGACCAGGTAGGTACATCAGCGACAGTAAGTCAGAAAAAGAAGACGTCACTCTCTGGCGTACCACCCAGCACCCAAGCCATCATCCAGTCCTCGTAAGGGGCTGTGCAACCAAGCCAGACTCGCAATTCGATTGGTTTCCTCATACGTCGCTATTGGTTTAATAAGGCGTGGCTTTGGTTTTCAATTTTCAGAAAACAATTCCTAACTAGTATTTTAACGAGTTCGGTACATAGAAACGGCATTATTGTTAAGCGAGGAATTAAACATGTAGTAGGAAAGCAAAACGTCCAGATGCTGAAAATGGCATTCAAGATAATCAAAAATCGAAAAGGATAACAGGTAATTTTCCATTTGCAAAGACGCATCAGTGTTCATTTTCTCTATCCTGTATTTAAGTTATGGTGTAGTTCTATATTAACTAACTGAGTAATGTACTTCCCTTACACACAAACGTATGTTTGTTGCAATTCAAAGGTTGCACTCCCTTTGTACATGTGATCTAATGTACATGTGATGTTCCCATGAACTCCTCTTAACCGCCAATGTTCTGGTGTTCTACAAAAGATCCTATAACCCAAGATCTTACCTAAGGCCTTGAATGTCTGAATCAGAAAAGAATCAACATGCAAGAATAACACAAAACATATGTGGCAGGCTCCACTGTAAAACTAGCTGCATATGAAAAATTGATGGATGTTTTCTCTTAGCTTTTCTTGTGCAAGGGCATAACTGCATTTCTAAATGGAATGCAGGTGACTTTGTTTTCGGACTAAGACAGTTTGTGTTATAATAAGTAACCAAAAGAAAAATAAAAACCTCTCCTGTTACAGTGAAGCTCAATTAATGTCTGCAGGCATTTACAAAGGCTGTGTCAGATATCCTAACCAGTATATTGCTTCTTTCTTTTTATGGTAATAAATAATAAATGGGTAATAAATTCCACCTGAGATCTCCACTGCAGCCTGACCAATTAATCATTAAGGTAAAACAAGACAAAAATGTTTCTTTGAACCACAGTCATGGAAACACTATTTCTTAGCTGTTAGAAGTTCACAATATGTTTATCGGTTTTCTTTTGAACTAATTGAAATTTTTAAATGCCATTTCCCAGATTAAAAAAAAAACATAAAAATGTTCTCTTTCAAACGAAGTGGTTTCACAGTAAAGCAACTTGTTTTTAGTTCAAGCCTGTAAATCACATTGTGATGCTGCAGAGAAACCCTAGTTTTTTATGTTACTCAGTAGAGCCATCTAGTGTGTAAACCAAAACCTGACAAATGTAAACAATGTCATTCGAAAGGCAAATAAACATTAGGAAAATCCCATGCTTATCTGGTTACCACAGCTATGCATTTATGTAAGAAGAGACACCATTTCAAGCTGAAATGGATTTTTATCAGGGCCCGTTAGAACAGAGCATGACATAGATATTGAAATACAATAATTTTCTAAATCATGTGGCTTCATAAACCAAGTGAACATAGACTGCATAGAGACTGCACACTTGTTGTGTCATTGTGTGTTTTTCATTAAACATTTTCATAGTTTTGACAAAGTAATCCCATATATAGACTGAAAGTTGTGTACTGAATAAAATATGATATATTTTGTAGATATAATATGTTCTATAGTTTCTATCATTCATCATTTTCCTTATGAGAGATATGATTGGCATTCAGTATTTTCCATTGGATGTGATATATTTAATAGTCTGCTGTCAATGACTCCATGTTGTACAGTTATTCTACGGTAAGCCCACACCAAACATCAGTTGTGATGTGAAACAGTGATACTTCGGGCTAACAAAGACATGTTCTGTCCACATTTCAGTATGCTTTTGACACAAAACGTCTTATTTTACTATGTTTAAAAACATAGCAGAAATAAGAGATTTTATGTCCAAACTGGACTTAGGTGATAAAAAGCTGATCTTGTAACAGTATTGATATGGCTGTTAAATCTAAAGTCAGCATCCACAATGGCGCCAAGATTCCTAGCTTGATCCTTACATCTACGGAGGCAAATTATGAACTTGAAGCTTTTTTCCCCCCTCTTAGCTATTCTACCAAAAATAATTACCTCTGTTTTATCTTTGTTTAGCTGTAGAAAATTATGGGACATCCAGTCATTTATGTTCTCACCACAGTGAGTCCACAGGACCAAGGTCATCAAGGGAGAAAGATAAATAGAGCGATGTATCGTCTTCATATTTATTCATTTATATAAAATTCACACAAAAAATATTTTTTCCCCTCTTGTCAACCCCAGAGATGGGGAGTTGTTGTTGAGACATTTTCGGTTCTGTTGCATGCAGCTACGAAGAAAGTTTACATGCTCATTTCACTTGCTTTGCATTAGTGAGTCAGATGAGTCATTATGGATTACAAACACAGTTCCTCTTGTCCTCCATGCTTAGAAATGATGCAATTCGAGGCATATCAGATGTGAATACCTGACTGAAAACCTCAAGAACTATCTTTTTCTCACATGATTAACTGAGATTACTCTGTACAGTCTAAGCATTTTATTATTAATTTTGATTGAAATATAAGAGCTTTATTTTTTTATCCCTTTATTATAGAGCACAATGAATTTGGCGGTCTCTGAAAAATGAACAATCCTGGCCTGAGAACAACAGGATTCTGTCCATACCAGCTCAGTTCTGAGATATAGTTCCTGTCAGTTCATTTGTTTCATTACTTAAAAACTGGAATTACACCCAAAGTTGAAACTTGTTACATTTTTAACGCCATACAGTTGTAAAGAATGATAAATGCAGCGCGTATTTGTATATAACTCATTTTCAACGAAAATGTCACGTAGGAACCTTGTAATTCTCACGTCAGAAAATATTGTATAAGTAATTTTTAAAAAACCTCTCTGCTTAAACACATTTGGGGCAAACCATGCTGTAGAAAAACATAAGTAGATTCTGTGCAGTTACATTTTAGTTTCATATGAATTAAAAAAAAAATGATTTTCAGAGACCTCCTTGTCCATAGCTATCCATAACCCTGCATGCATAAATCCACATATTTAGCATATTACTTTGAAAATACAATAATGCAGTTTGCTTTTGCCTCTCAGAACAGTAATTTTCCACCACTAAAGGCAGCAGCAGCAGATAGGAACAGATAGTTCTCTCCTTTTATTGGTGGCTCATTATGAAAATAACCTCCTGAATTTCCATAAATATCAATAAAATGTCAAACTAAATGTAAATGAGTGCAACCCA
The DNA here is from genome assembly GCF_013347855.1 of Anguilla anguilla. Lineage (NCBI taxonomy): Eukaryota > Metazoa > Chordata > Actinopteri > Anguilliformes > Anguillidae > Anguilla > Anguilla anguilla. The sequence goes on along the minus strand of NC_049209.1, from coordinate 2,516,576 downwards.
AAACATCAAAGCTTTGAACATCATTAGCACTTCAAATAATGGACAGACTGATGAATGCAGGAATACGTGCATATTCACTTGTTGTGACTATTTTCTGTTAATTTATTCTCTTTAGACGCTTTGTCTTTGGAATGATTTATCAGCCCCCCCCCCCCACAAAAAAGACCAAAGAGAAGAGGGAGACCAAAAGGGAACCACATACATTGAGCAAAGCCATTTCAAACATTAAAACAAAGTGCTGTGTTTTAGAATGCTTTGTGTGTGTCTTCCTTCAGTTAGTTAATTGGAAACACATGTTCTGCCAACTTGGTCTTCAATGTCTGTATGCCACAATCTGTTGAAACAGAAGGATCAACATCAACTTTTAAAACTAATCAGTAACAGTTCAGAAAATTCGCCATCTGTTTTCTGACATGGGAGTCTCCACAGTTTAACGTAATGCTGATTGTCATGCTGACCTATATAGCAGTTATATATTTATACATTAATTCCATTATAATTTCTTGTATAAAATTTAAGTATAGTTGTAGGCAAAAAGTCTGAGTTAGTCCAGAATCAAAAACAGCGCATGAGTGCATTTTCATAAGTGTGAAAAAAGCACGGTACAGAAATTCACACTGAAGTATCTGTGTCGATTGAAAGAATTTGAAGTCACATTTACATGTGTCGACATCGTTGCCATCTAGTGGTGTAAAACCGGTAGTAGAAGGAAGTGCACGTCTCAAAGATTTTTCGCCACACTATCCGCCTGTCCAGTTACAGATTTACATTGTCAGGAAAAAGGATTTCTACCTATTTGTTTATTCCAGGCTAAATTCATATTGCCTTGAAGCAGTGCTTAAGCAATTGGATTATATTTAGTGATTGGTAGTCCCAATCATTTTGTCTAGTTGAATGGAAACAATGGAGTTTTACTCCTGATTAAATAGCACTGCAGTTTCTGCAGTTTCTACTTGTAGCAAAGCATCTGTGATGTTTATTTTACACAATATATAAATAAATAAATATATCATCCTATTTTATAGCATAGGATTTAACCCAATGTTTTACACACTTGTAATCTCCGTTGATATGATTGATCAGCATTGCATATTTTATTTGCTTTGAAACACAGTTTCATAAATCGTTGACCTCCAGACCAGGGTGGGTGGGGAGGAGGGAGGTGTGTTTTTGATGAGTCCGATTGATGTCATGCTGGATGTGAAAGGAGATTTGGTTTCTGGGGAGACCCTGGCGGTAAGACTCTGGCTTATCCTCCCTGGCCTCCGGCTGAATTTAGCACTGGGCGATTTTAATTTAGACTTGTCATCCTTCCTTTTGATGTGTTTCTACTGTCCCACACTAACAGCTGACCATGGACACGCTCTTATAATAAAACATGAGTTTATGCTTTCAAGCAGGTAGATGAGCAATTTAAAAAATCAGTACCTTGAAATCAAAGCAGTGTGCAGTGTTGGTTTTTCAGTATCTTATAGCTATGATCGAATATAGCTATTTCCACAGGCACACCGTACCTGTTTCCCAGCAACGGGTATGCTTTATCTGCCATACCACAGCCATGAAAAAACTTTTATATACTTCTTGTGGGTTAGGTCACTGAAATCCTTTCCATCCCATAGATCCATTGTAGATCCAAGTTTTTAATAAATTCCCATCATAATGTTACATAATGTGTCCCAAAATAATGTGATACATTGGATCAACTTACATTAAAGCGACAAGTTATTAGGCTACGTTTATTTTTGACTGATCTGCAAAAACAGATTCAGACATCCACAACAGTAATTGCAATCGGGAGGAAAAAAAGTTGCAGCGCTGAAAACACTCGGTTAAATTCCACCGTGGTAAGAATTCTGGAACGGCCGATCCTTTAACTCTCTTTAAATCACGCAAAAGGCTGACGTGTGAATTACGGTGAGGGGGAGCACTCGGGAACGAAGATTCCAGCCTTAAAAGAAAAGGTGCAAAGCCCGCCCGAGAGTGAAATATAGCGCCGCACAACTCTTCGCTCACACCTGTCATCATCACTGGCTGCCGCGGTCTTGCTCCATAAATATAGCGGCGGCAGACGCTCCTAAATCAACCGCCGGTGTCATGGAACCGAAGACATCTCCCGGTCCCTTTGTTCTCGAAGAACGTTGAGCCTCTTTGTTAGTAAATCTGCCATAATTCAATTATTATGGTTGAACATTTGGAAATGTGAAACGGCCCGACCATAATAAAATAATTAGCCGCGTAATCACACAGCATCACTTCTGATTAGCGCTGATGTGCGTTTCTCTCGCTTCCTCTGGTGGTGTACACTGCACGGTAATAAAGGGAATAATTAATCATTCGGGTGACAGAGTGGCTGTTCTAAATAGATCTGTCAGGCCGGAGGAGCGATGCGGTGCATCTGCAGACAGCTGTTATGGAAAGGATGTACTGTGTCAGGCTCTTTTCATTCTCGCCCGTGTTGGACTAATGGCCTCAGTCGTTATTGCCACACCGCTATTAGCGTCAGAGAGCTACTTCCCCAGACGCGCGTTGGGTCTGTCAGCGGAGCCGAACAGCCCCGGAACAGTCCCTCCGCAGACCAGCAAATTAATGAACCAGAAATGTAACGAGATAAAATGTCTTCTCTGCGGAGGAAAAATACATTTATTTATTTTCTCATAAAACAAGATTCACCCGGGCCCCACTCCAGTAGGCCTACACGGTTTTAAAGATTAAGTTGTACATGACATTACATGTATTTAGAAGAAGGCCTTATCCAGAGCAACCTAATAAGTTATTGAACATGAATACATTCACCAAAGTTACATTATCTACATTCCTTGAGCAACAAGTGTGTATGCAGCGCCACTAACGTCTGAAATATAAACAAACTCTGTTGACGTAGAACCGTAGTAAAAATGTATGGTAAAAACGTACATACAACATCCCTGAAAAAAAGATGAAACCATTAAAAAATATTTTAGAAAACCAAATAAGTGTGAGACTTCATTCTGTATCAGAAGATAGGCGCTGATTCTGCTTCCTGACAACTGTGAGAACTCCATTCCACCACTGGGGGGCAGTACAGAGAGGTACCGTGACCGGGAAAGGCATCCTAGTATGGAAGTAACTTCCAGTCGCTCCACGGTTGAGAAAGCGACCGGTGCGGTCGTCGTGTGAGGTGCCCGGACTGTCGATATGGTGGTGCTCTTCTGTTCGCTGCCCTTTTGGCTTGGCTAAGTGGAAGCTTGGGTTGGCTGAACGAGCACCCTTGGGATTCTCTATGAAATATAGCCCCTTTGCCCTTACCTCCTCCGGCTATATTTATGTCCCGCCGCTAAATGCTAAAGGAGAGCGTAACCTATTCTTTCCCAGAGTTGGTGAGTGCTGGCCTGGATTCCTGAATGAAACTCGGCTTGAGTTTGCCAGCTCTGGTCCTGGGCGGGGCTCAGATTGTTTTTATTTATAGACAAATACAATGCCTTGCAAAAGCATTCAGACCCTTGGACATGTTGCAGCATTGCATTCACATTGTTTTTTTTTTTAATTTAATATTGTTATTCAAAACTCACATTTTCAAAATGAAAAAAAAAAATGTTTAAGGCAAATTAGTTCTATGTCAACAAAATGTCTTAGAGAAAAATAAAACTAAATTAGATATTCTGCTTACATGAGTATTCAGACCCATCATATCGATATTTGGTGGAAGCACCTTTTTCCACAACAGCTTTATTACTGAAGGCCACTCAAGGACAATCACCGTTTTAGCCTTGACCCTCTTCAGTGTATTTTCTGTCCTGTGCTTTGGACTGAAGCCCTGGTGAAAGGGAAATTTCGCCCCAGTTTCACGTCTTTATCAGACCGAAACAGTTTTTTCTATCAGTCTGTATTTTGCCATGTCTGTGTCCCCTTCAGTTCTGACAAGTTTCCCCGTCCTTGCCAAAGAGAAGCGTTCCCTATAGCATGGTACTGCTGCCACCATGTTTTACTGTGGGGCTGGCGTTAAATTGGACCGGAACAATCTTAGGTTTGTGAACCGGCACGGTACTTTGCATTTTGACCCAAAAGCACTAAAGCACTGTTTTTAGACTCACCTGACCGCAAAAGCTCTTCCCACATTTGGGTCACCCTTGTAAACTCTAGGCAGTCTCTGTGGGTTTATATATATATATATATATAAGTAATGGCCTCTTCATTGTTTCCTGTCATAAAGGGCAGAATTGTGCAGTGCTCTTGACTCTCTTGACTGAGGAACATTATTTCCGTTCTCAGCCATTTAACTTTCTCACTCTCTTTAAAAGAAGTGATGGTCCCATAGTGACCTCCCTCACCTGCTTCCTGTTCACTAGGAGTGATGGCATTTTCTTGGCTGGGTTGGTTAGTATGCTGCAGCTTCCCCGTCTTCATCGTTGCCAGCAGTGCTCACTGGGATATGCAGACATTTTGATATATGATTCCATATAATTTCCCCAATTTGTTCCTTTTGATAACCTTATCCCTGACTGACCAAGGAAGGTCCTTGGACTTCAGCTTTTGTGTTTTTATTCCTGAAATGGCGATAATCGCTTCAATTGGTACACAGACAGAGAACAACCTACTCACCGTGAGGCTCATTGCGGTTATGCTCTGCACTGGCAATCATTTAGAACTCCCAGAGCAGAGGGGCTAAATACTTATGCAGTCAGCATATCTCAGTTTTTATTGAACTGTTTTTGTTCACAAATATGTGTAGTAGCTTGTATTTGAAAGAAATAGTAGGTCCTCAAGGAAAGTGTCATTAATACAAGCTCCAAAGCAACAAAATGTGAAAATCGTGCACACTTTTGCAAGGCACTGTGTAAGTTAAATGGTTGGAACCAAGTGGTTGCCAACAATTTAATTCAAAACACAGAGCAATATGTGATGAGCATGAGAATCACATAGTCCAATATGTGGACTATGTGATTCTCATACTCACTATACAGTATGAAACTGTTCCTGACTGACTTATAACATATACCAAGCAACTAGAGTGCCTCATACACAATAGTTAATTCTTACCTGGATTGGATGACTTGACGCCTGTATTGTTCTAAATATGTGGGTTTATTGGTTCCTGTGACAGTGTAGTGGCTATTTGTCAATTCTTTTAAGTTTCAAAAGAATGCAAACATCGTTCAAAAGCCACTGATGCCCCGGGTCAAATTAAAATGTGTACAAAAGGAAGTCAAATACTGAAAACAAATAACTCCTACAACTCTGGCCTCTTATTGTGCTGACTGTAAACACACAACTTTCAGTTACGAACTGTGACTGTAAACACACAGTTACAAATACTGATGAAAACAAATAGCTCCTACAGGCAAGGTCAGCTGAACAGAACTAATCCTAGAACTAGTGTAGTCGGTCTCTTAGTATTTCACGTTTTGCGATATTAGAAATCAAAACTCAAAATTATTATTCTTTAAATTAACTGTTAAATTATTAGTATATAGATGCTGGTCTAGTTACATGGTAACAGTATTATTGTTGGTAACAATCAGGGCTTTATGTCCTGACTCCAGGGAATGATGTCACCATCATCTGGCTACTCACATGTACCTTTACTACACATATATCAAATTCTATGTTGCTTTCCCACACCATTGGACAATCCTTATTTGTTAGCACAGGTTCAGTCTGATGAGATACATATGCAACCACACATAGATTATATATGTAAAATTTGCTACATCAATAACGGCCAGTTTCATTTTCATACGTTCAAACGTTTCAGAACAACACCCTTTATAAAGCTATACTGTGTTGTACTACCAGTACAGTCGTTGCGCTATATTATCCGTGAAAACACTGTCATGAGGTCAAATGATGTGACGTTGGGTAATTACTGACCCATTTCAAGATTTCCGGGATGACACCAAATGTACGTAGCCTAGTATGACGACACCTTTTTGAAAAAAAATATTGAACCAAAAAATATATTCTGTTCACAAGTAGCACAACATTTGTAGCTAAAATAAAAAATGTGCAGTACACAGTTTGAATGTTTAATAGTTGCCCATACAAAAAAACTAATATATATATCAACAGTAGATCTTGTCTTAAACGAAGTTACATTGATTTATACCTTTCCTACCCAATTACTTCTTCTCAACTCTGCATCCAAATAGTTATTAATGTTGAGATTAAACCAACTGTGCTGCACAGAGGGGGGTTTACTTAAACACAAAAACATAAATGCTTATCAGCTGTATCGATGAGGGGAAAACAATGAATGTACATATTTAAATATTTTAAACATCTTAATGTTGTTTCGTGCAAACAGTGCTGTAAACTTGAAAATTGTTTGGTTATTGTAAAAGTGGACAGTTCTTGTTGAATGGTATTGGCCATTTCGCTCGTGGAAGTACATGACGTCACCTTAGTTGTTTGGAAGGAGAAAAGGGTACGAGCAGCGGTATTGCCCGCATATACCGGCTCGGGCTGGCTTTTATGATTAAAGTAGCATCTTCTGGGTCCTGAAAAATGTCCACGCCTGCTCGAAGACGCCTTATGAGAGATTTCAAAAGGTAGCTACTGGTTCGCTGCGTTTATAAATGTTTTTCTTCAATGATTTCACTGTCATTGCTATTAGCTGGCTATCAAGCTAGCTATCTTACACAGCTGCGGTAGTTGCCTAGTTCCAAGATTTGTAGATTTTGCTAGGATAGTTTTGCTAGACGAGTATTCTGTCTTTGACTCTGGGTATCGTATTGCTGCACCGGAAGGAAAATCGTTAGTTGTCATATATCACACTGAAATATTTCATCCAAGCTACATTTGTTGTCTTAGAAGTGTTAAGATGTGTGTATGTTGGCTATTTAATGTAAAGCTAGCTAGCTCTACGTTTGTTTCTTTCAACTGCTTTGTTCTGTGCGGCCTTAGTCTTGCTATCTGATTAGAATTACTCATGATAACAATCGCACAGTTAACGCAAAAAGCTTCCAATCCACTACATTCACCCGCTCTCAAAATCAAATAGGCTAGTAGTCTATTCTGCGATAAAGCCGGTCACAAAGGTTACTGTTTGAGGTGATGAAATTACTACGAAGTTATAATTAACTTACGTTTACTTGTATGTATGACTGTCTAGCATATCAAACAATCGGCGTTTGTCTTGGTATTGATCTTGGTAATCAGATGAACAGTGCTGCTAAATTTTACAGTTTTAAGCATCGAATGTAGTCTGTTGCTTCTTTGGACACTGAGCAATCAAACTTTAGGCATGTGGATAGTAATGGTATTGAGAGGAAGTTAGTGAAGTAGCTGAGTGGGCTAGCAGTAGTTATAAAACAGTCTTCATTTAGGCATAACATACTCGTTTGATATGTATTGATAGGTAATGTTTTAGATATAAAGTGGGTAACGTCATGAAAAGGCCATTACCTGTAGTCCAAATGCTCTGGTGTTGTCGCCGGTGTTTATAAGCTGTGATTAGTTGAGACAGATGATTGGACGTTGTGATAAAGGGCTAGAGTTAACTGTGGTTATTTGATTAGACATGGCGACAAAGGGTTAGGGTTAACTGTGGTTAGTTGAGACAGATGATTGGACGTTGTGATAAAGCATTAGGGTTGTGGTGCTCTCAGGGGAGAGGTCTACAAAGCGGAGTGCACCTCAGCTCGGTCGGGCGTGACTCCCTGGCCCCCCTCCTGCCGTTAGCATCCAGATGGGAAATGGTTCTGAGAGAAAAGGCTCACGCCGGGCAGCTGCTGGAGGGACGAGGGTGTATTCCGACACCCACATAAAACCGCCAGCAGTGAATAGGAGGGCATGCTGATGAGGTAACCTTACTCTGTGTTACCACCCCTGTGGGTCAGCTCACTGTTACAGAGTGGAAGGGGACTCATGACTGACGCTGTGGTGGGTCAGCTCACTGGGACTCATGTCCGACGCTGTGCCGGGTCAGCTCACTGGGACTCATGTCCGACGCTGTGGCGGGTCAGCTCACTGTTACAGAGTGGAAGGGGACCCATGACTGACACTCTTCATTTAGCTCCTCCTCTCTAATTAAGAGGAGGAACCATGCAGGTTCACTGCATCACTTGCCTGAAGTTCCTATCGTCCCTGATATAGGAGAGAGGCTATCTATGAAATGTTGGGAAAACTGTTGGATTGTTGGTAAAATTTTTATTACAGTGCCAAATCAGAATACCAGTTTTATATAAAAGGACACAGTTCATAAAAAGAATGTTGGCACCAAAAGATTTTAGATTTTTTTTTTCAAAATCTACGGTTAGTCACCATTATGTTTTCTATTCACCGCTCTGCTATCGAGCAAAGGAAATTAAAAAAAAAAAATCTTTGCCACAGTATAAATTGCTGTCTGCAAAATGAGCGGGATAATAGCAGCTGTTGAATAAAGTATTGAATAGCTGACGAAGAACCGCCAGTCACAAAGAATCAGCTGTGTGGAGTCGGGTCCGAGTCATCAGATCACCGCAGGTGAGACAGAGAGGTGGCTGTGTGAAGGTGGGCTCTTGAAGGTTTGGAGAGACTGATCCGCAGGTGGGCTTTGGAGGAGGAGGAGGTGGAGGAGGTGGTGGAGGTGGGGAGGAGCGCTTAAGGTCACAGGAGCACTTCAGTCACAGGTGGTTTTAGATTTGAAAGGCCAGGGGGAGCGGAGCGGAGTGAACAGGCCCGCCCTGGAGAAGGTGAAGTGGGGTGTGGGGGCAGATTAACGGTCGAGTGGCTGAGGTGACGGAGCGGAAGAGCCGGCCGAACGCTGCGGTTTCTGTGTGACAGCGGATGGCACCGCATGAACGAACGGCCAAATCTGAAGGATGCTTTAGAAGCTGCCTGCGTTGTTCCGGCGGAGAAGGTCACATAAACGCCAGGCGGGAGAGCCTTTGAAAGGCTCCGACCCTTTTCTTCCTCTCTCTCATTCAGGGTCATTGATGAAGTTCGAGATGGGCTGCCCCCTTTTACTGTTAACTGACTTTACTGTAAAAGGCACTCTTACTGTATAAATGCTGTGTATAATTATTTTATTTTTCTAACCCTCCCTCTACATATTTTTAAAAAAAAATATCGACCAGACAGCATTTTTCATTAATGGAGTAGATGGAGTTTGTGAACCTGTACTAAAGCACATGAACTATTTGAAATAATACTTTTGAAGTATCCTGGGGTTTAGCAGAGGATATTGCTGCCGGCCGAGACAAGGCATCGCTGAAGATCGCTCGTGTCATTTGGGTATTTTGTAGTTCTCACTTGCGAGGGCCAAACTTTTTGTGAAGCAGCCTGTAGGCAGGCTGGGGTATGCCTCGGTGCTTTGCTTTTATTTTCCATTCAAATGAAGCGGGACGTGTTTTTGTCTGCTGGTCGGTGTTCTCTCTTCCTGTCTCCTGGCTTCGGGGTGCAGTTGCTAGCTCGCAGGGTACGCTTTAGCTTAGCGTAATCTGCTTGCGTCCGAAAGCAGCTCTTTCTCACTGCATGTCCACAAATGCGTGCGTTTTGAACACAAGTAACCGTTTTATGGTCTGGCCGTGAGGCGTTTGTATTCAAGCCCCATGGGGAGGGGGGTGGGGGAGTTTACAATCAGGGTATGAAATGAACGCCCGCTGTCAGCCAAATGCTGGCAAAGCTTTGATTGCTGCTGATAAGACTTTCCACTCTGGCAGCCACATTGGCAGGTAACCAACCCTGTTGTGTTCCATTGCTCAAGGTAGTGTAGCTGGTGCTCAAAATGGCTGGTGATTTTTAGACTTCACTAGCCACTCTAGCCTGTGGGTGAAAAAGTTAGTTTCATGCCCTGGTTACACCGCCATCACAATTCACTCTATCTGATATGGGACAGAAGCACAGGGCTGGTAGGAGAGGTCACATCACTGCTGAGCTGTGGAGGAAGATGACCTTATAGAGACAAAACCTACTAACAAAAATGCATTATTAGTATTGAGGTGATCTTAACAGCTTGTCTTAAGGCTCACGTCACATACTGGCACTTATAAGCCATCAGATCAGCCGTACTGAAAATGATTCCTTTAACAAATCACGAAATGCATCCGGTCTTTCCAGGACGGGGTATCTGGAAATGATTGACTGTATCGTTGGGCACAGCGGGGGAAGACTGTGGGTCCCACAGGAAGCACGCTTTAGTGTCTCCCCAGGCACGGCGCGTGTGTGTGTGGATAGACAGCCCCTCCTCCCCCTGCGGTTCTGAATCCTAACGAGTAGGGCTCCTCTCTCCTCTCTGTGTTCCCCCCGCCACCCCCCCCCCCCCCCCCCCCCCCAGGCTGCAGGAGGACCCGCCAGCGGGCGTTAGCGGAGCCCCCTCGGAAAACAACATCATGATGTGGAACGCGGTTATTTTTGGGTGAGCTTTAAATCCGCCGCCTCCTGCTTGGGGCTTACTGCACGCACGCTTCAGAGAGTACGCACGTCAGACGGGGGCGGCTCGGAGGACCTGTGACCTTTGACCCTTCAGAAAACACGCACATCTAGATGGTCAGCGTGGAGGAGTTTTCACCCTTCAGAAAACACACATGTAGATGGTCAGTTTGGAGGAGTTTTGACCTTTCACCCTTCAGAAAACACGCACATATGGACGGTCAGCTCGGAGGAGTTTTCACCCTTCAGAAAACACACATGTAGATGGTCAGCTTGGAGGAGTTTTGACCTTTCACCCTGTGCAGAACAGAAAGATGAGCTCACTGGCTTTATGATCAGGCTCCTGAGAGTTATGTTTATTAATGGGGAAGTGGTGCTGTGTCCTCAGATTTATCTTGTAAAAGGGAAATAGGCATGATATCAGTTTTATGCTGCTGGATGTTTCCTGTTTTTCAAACAAATCCATTCCTTTTAAACCATAATGTGCCATCGCAAACTTTGTGTAATTGAGTATTTTTGTTTCATCACTTGCAGACCTGAGGGAACCCCGTTTGAAGATGGTAAGTTGATTTACTCATCATATGAAAAACACCACATCTTCCACGCCTTATTGCACAGTACACAACCTGTAGTATTTATCTATCCTTTATAGCTGGGCTGCCCAACCCTGTTCCTGGACATCTACCGTCCTGTAGGTTCTTCACTCTGAACCTATGAAAGCGCACCTCATTCAACAGCTAGAGATCTCACTGAGCTGCTAATTAGTAGAATCAGGTGTGCCAAATTAGGGTTGAAATGAAAACCTGCAGGATGGTAGATCTCCAGGAACAGGGTTGGGCAGCCCAGCAAGAACCAGGTGTGTATTGCACCTGTCCACTGAGTGGTGCTAACTGTTCTGTAGTGCCTTTCTTGCAGCCATGTTCTTTTATGTGCAAAAAGTATAGCTCTTTAGTATGAATGAATCAATAACCATGACCATTTGCGTTTTATTTAAGCAAAGCTGGGAGTGAGTTTCGATCAGCTGAATTGGGAAAAGCGGTTCAGTGTCTTTTAACAGCAGCGAAATATCCGTACTGCTGAGTCAGCGTTCATTTTTAATCTCATATTAGTCTGGTCACACAGCACCCGCTGCTGGGCCCAATCCTGTCTCGGTGAAGGATTAATGCTCGTCGGGCCGCGGGGCGTATTTTTAGAAACCTTAATTGCGTCTCTCTCCACAGGAACTTTTAAGCTTGTGATAGAATTTTCAGAAGAGTACCCGAACAAGCCTCCCACGGTTCGATTCATCTCCAAAATGTTCCACCCCAATGGTGAGATCCGGCGTGACTGTAACCTCTTAAGAATGACAGGATTGATCCGCCTCGTTCGGGTTTAATGCCAGAGCGTAAACTCTTCTGTCGCACAGTGAGCAGTATGTACTCGTCCCTCTGGTTTTTTTTTTTTTTTCAAGGACAAATCTATTTTGTGAAAGGGTCAAAGGAGTAAACGATATATGAAGCTTTTTCACTACCATACAAGATGACTCTTTGTTTGAATAGTCATGTGAAAACGGCTAAAACGGTTTTGTGGCTGTGCTTGTTGGAACAGTTTGATGAATGTAAACCTTTTTATCTTTAGTTTACGCAGATGGGAGCATATGTCTAGACATCCTTCAGAACCGCTGGAGTCCCACATACGACGTCTCCTCCATCCTGACGTCGATACAGGTGGGTTTGAGCCGTCCTCCACCATGATGGGTGCCCAGCTGCGTGTAGCAAACCACAGCATTGCTGCTCACGCTACCAAAGCTGTTAAACTCCTACTGTGTTGTCGTCTTGGTTTTTAATCACCATAAATATGTAGCACATCGCCTGGCCTGTGACTTCTCTGCTTGTGGTAACAATGAGGTTATGGATGTAGGGCTTCATTATCATGGCAGTATGTCCACTATTAGAGATAGTATCCCTTTTCTGTTCCATTCCATTCTATAGAATTCTCTCTATAGGAGTTTAAGGCCACTGTACTCTGTGTGTGTGTGTGAGGAGGGGTACAACTTACAACCCCCCCCACACACACACACTCATAGTACACCTGTCCCCATTCTCTATTCCTTTGGCCTACCTCCACGAACGCAGTGCCAAGCGCTCTTCGAATTAATGACGCCTGATTATTCAGCCTCCCTGATTGTTCTTTCTTCCCTTTCAAAGTCCCTGTTGGACGAGCCCAACCCCAACAGCCCGGCGAACAGCCAGGCCGCGCAGCTGTACCAGGAGAACAAGCGCGAGTACGAGAAGAGGGTGTCGGCCATCGTGGAGCAGAGCTGGAGGGACTCTTAACACAGGAATCACCTGCGACGTGGTCATCAGAACCCAAGCTTTCGTTTACCTCATCCAGAGAGGAGGAAGTCAAACGGCAGGACTTCGAAGTGCCAGGAGAAAATAAAATAAAAAAATTGTAGGAACTTTTACTTGCTTGCCAACACATTTGGAGAAACAAAAAACGATCTTTTAGGTTTGTGTTGTTCTTATTTCCGTTTTCATTGCATGATGCAAAATAAGTTATTTGCTGACAGAATTTGTAAAATATCTTTTTTTTTGGGATTGATTCTGATAGTTTGGTTTCTACAGCATCTTTTATTTTGAAATGTGTTCCATGGTTTGAATAACAGTGGCTGTTGGAAACTATTATTGGTAAAATTACCAAAACTTTTTTTTAGTTTTGTTTGACAAATTACTACTCCATGGAATTCTGCAAGATGAGTCTTGTTTGGAAAGTGCAAAGAGGACTGGAGCATTAGTTTTGGATTATTAAAGCTAGTGTACGTAAAGGCCATCAACTAAGACTGTTTGTGTATCGTGTGCACAATGTGAGATACGTTACGATCGTTCGCATTTAAAGCGTATCAAATCAAAGCAGTTCTGACACAAAGGGATACTATGGTGTAGGTGCTATGAGCAAAGACGGGTCAGAGTCTGTCTGCACCATGAAACTGGTCAGAATTCATCAAGGGCTGTCCACATTTGACAACATACTGGAGCCAGGTTTTTCTTTCTTTTTTTTGTTTGTTGTCTCATCCAATTAACAGTAATAGTATTTACTATGAGGGGTTGACCATACTGAAAACTATGATGAATGACAGACATTTTTTCCAAGGAGAAGAGCGAGGTCATAAAGCTAGTTTTTTTGTGAATTTATTGAAAACAATGTACACTTAAAATATGCTGTATAAATATAATAAAATACATTTTACAGACTTGATGTACTCTTGGTTGAGAAATCTTGTTCCTGAACCAAATGCACGATGCTCTTTTTGATGTTTAAAATTTTGCTGATTTTGTTATTAAAAGGGAACAGAGATGGCACAGCTGGGGTTGCCATAGAAACCACAACACACAAGGACCCATCACATGACCTCAAAAATATGCATCCATACTTGCATAATATTTACCAGGGCACTGATGGGCATCCATTAGGCAACTTGCAAATCAATAAAACACTGGTGGAAGGCCACAGAGTTGCAGCTCTCAGGCAAACAGATGCCCAGGCAGAGATCACATATTTCTACAGAACTGATTTTGAGTACAAATAAATCGTTGGAATAAAACTGATGAAAAACTATTGTTTTTAAAAAGACCACTAGAGGAAGTACAATGTCCTGATGGCTTTGGTGCCTGTGGCTGAAGGAACCAGGCCCCACATTCTACATTTGGAACAACATTCCACACGACAATAAAAATAATGATAAAAACTCTCCTTAAAGATCACTGGTGGCCCATCAAAAAATACCATTTCAGTTTAACAGCATGTTTTTGATTGCCTCAGGCAGTTTTATGTGCAATGAGGGCTATTTAATATATGTAAAGAACTTTCTGACAGCCTGCTCTTGTTATTTGAAGTGTATTTTCTTGCTTTAGACTACAAGCCCTGATACCTGCCATTGTAAAGCCAGCACATAATCAGCAATGTCTGGAAGCATTTAAAATACACCATTTACAAAAAAAACCATGTTCAGAAGAATCTCCAAATCTGAGGGTCTGATCCACTGTGTATGCTTTTGCCAGACAGGTCCAGTCATCAATTCTGTAGATGATAAGGAAGCAGAAGAGAAGCATTTAGTTACTGATGATGAACTCAATTATGCAATAAAGACCTGTGATCCAGAGGGATTTTAAAGATTTATTTCAGGTATTCCATATTAGTAAATCTACTTTGCAATTCTCAGAATTATTTAATGCTAAATAATACTTAAATATCTGCAAAACCATGTATTGTGAAGCATTAATCATCAAGTTAATAGTCAAGTGGTCGTTAGAAATGATTTAGCAAACTAGCCAACTACATGACTGAATTGCAACGTTATTTTCCCACATCATGTAACCAACATTTCACTGGTAAAAGGTTAACATGTACCCCAAGTACGTAGAGGAAATAGGCTGCGATTACGAATCACGCAGTAACATTCACTAAAGCCGCGTTTCCACCAAAATTACCCGGAACTTTCAGTCCCAGGAACTACTTTACCAGGAACTAAAAGGTTCCTTCAGCCAATGGTTGTCTGCGTTTCCACCGGGGTCTAAAGTACCGCGAAGATTAGGCAAATTAGCCCACTGACGTTGTCGTCGGTCCATCTGTCATATGATTTCTTCTGTAACCCCATAACTACCACCGAAGTAGCCTACATTATTTTCTAATAACCGGGACAGCCCGGAGGGGTTTATTCCACTTATATACAACGGGTTACCAACAATGACTATATATGGTTACTTTTGTATTTATTGATTTTCATATATCGTCTCAAACACATTTATTAACAGCAGAAAACATGCACACGTTGTAAACAATTAGCTGTTGTATTACTTTCTCGTCGTCAATTCCATATAGGCTAATCGCAAAATGACAAGAATAGAACGAAAACTCGGACTTGCGTGAAAATGTAAATTAGTAGTGGTACAGCCACCGTTTGCTTTCCTTCGAAGTTACTGCTAGCCGAGCAGCGAAGTGTGCCCTCCAGATGCGAACCATGCACCATAAATGAGTCCATAGTCTTCCTGGTCTTTTCGTGGAATTGAAAAATGGCAGTAAAATTACGGCAGTCTGAAAAAGCTAAAGGGAAGATTACTAGAATTAAGCTGTTATTTTACCCGGATAAAAAGTGCGGAAGGTGATTTCCAGTTTGCTTGTATTGTATCACCAATGTTAATTATGCAGAACTACCGCATACCTCACATAACTGTATCAAACGTTTCGAGTCAATTACAACGGGCTAACAAAGAAAATCCGGAAGAAAATATTCAGCAACCGAATTAATCCGTTTGAATGTTTTGGTAGCCTACGTAATATGCTGTCCCAGCACGAATGCTTAGCATTTTATAAAACGAATACTAATGCAAGAAAAGAACAGAAGAGCACACGTTATAATTCCAAGACGTTGATAGGCTATAACCAAAAGTAGGCTACTGCGCCGCATAACATACAAGTTTGATTTGAAGTTATTATGAAAATAAATTGGTTTGCCGCTGCATATTTTCAAACATGGCGGGTAATGGCGGAAAATAAATGCAACACAAATGCTACGAGTACTCGACCAATCAGAAATGTTCAGCGCTGCAAGCTCCACCCAAAAGGTTCCTGTACTTTCGGAAAGTACTACCCCCCGAGCAGGAACGTTTTGGGGGGTAAAACAAAGCCCCCAGAACTAAATTTAGACCCTAGTTCCTGCGGTGGAAACGCACTGAGTTCCTCAAAAGGTTCCTAGTTCCGGGGTATAGTTCCTGCGGTGGAAACGCGGCTATAAACGTTAGTCTAACAAAAAAAGTAACGCCACTAGACCTTCGGTCTGATCTTACAGGCTAGGTAAAGTTAAGAATACATTTTACCTTCTGTTTAACGATCTCGTCTCTTGTTTTGAAAACCGGTGCGTCGTGCACTACAATCCCTTCCGCCATTTCCTTCACTTTGTCCAGAAGTACGGGACTATACCTGTAAAAAAAGACACATGACAACGAATCAGTTGATGAAATGGATCAATAGCATACAAGCATACGTGACGTCAACAATCTCTATCATGTAAGTAGCCAGCTGCCCACCGTAGTACCCGACAAACCACTGGATTTAACAAACAGCGAGATTTCCTACCAAGCAATTTACTACAACCATTTACAGACGGATGCGTATTGTAGTAAATGGTAACATCAACAAATCAAAAGCATCATTCATTCATTCATTTGTTCGTTCATTTAGTCATTGGCCAGTTTCCGTCTACAACTAGCTACAAAGTTATTTTGCAGTCTTAAAACACTGTACTATAAATGGTGCACGTACCGACAACTTGCTTTACTACAAAGCTACTGGAATAGCTCGCCAGAGTTCTTTTTTCCCAGTGGCCATATATCGTTAAATTTTGCTACATACCGACAACCGAGGAAGACGTTGTTTGCCCAAACCATGGACAAAGCCAGAAGATGGTCCAAGTGTGGATCTTCATAGTCGTTGATGTTCCTAAAAAGGAACTCCCTCCTGGACTTCCAATGCTTTTCGCTCTCCGAGATGGTCCTAAACGTATCGACGAGCTCAGCCAAATGTCGATTCTGTTCAATGAACTCTTCAATATCACCGTCAGCCATCTCGGACACTAAACTCCCAGCTGAAGCACGCTTGAAAACAAAATGCTGGGGAAATAATGGCCTTCCTATACGTGCTATTGCGCATGTGCATCTAAGAATCATGCGAAGAGCGCCATTTGTCACAGTGCCACCCTGCGGCGAAGTCTAATAATGTACCTTAAGATGGACGTCATTTTAACTCAAATATACTGGACTTGGAGTGTGCTAATTATGAGGGTTTTGCTCGGTTTAGCAACACAGCACAAAGTTAATTCCTTAAAATGCTGAACTTGACAGGAAATTTGAGTAAATATGCTTAAATCTGAATTTGCAAGCATTTTTCACAGTCCGTAGGCCTATACAAAGGCACTTTACTGTCCACTCAAGTCTCATCATTCTACCTCCTGACCTCCTGGCCAGGCAGACAGCTCAACCTGGGTGGTTTACTGTTGTCTTAAATTCCACCCCAGATAACTCTACCCATAGGCTAAACCTTTGCCTATGTAGGACAGCTTAAAACCTGTTCATTGTTTTTTGCCTTTCCAAACCTTATAATAATTCTCTAATGTTCCCTATAATAACTTCACAACTCGGTCACCACGCACTTCCAGACTTAAAATGACTACAGTGCTCTCCTTCACGTTTTGGTGACCAAATCCTGCATGTTCTTCCTTGTCAAACTTAAAATTCCACCTCTCACCCTTCCCAGCCTTACTTCCAGGTTGTTGGGATATCATATTATGCTCCGACTAATTAAATTATTTTGGTCAGTCTCTGCCCATGTCACCATACTATTAAACCCGTTGACTTGTAGGGTTTTTCAAAATTCTAAGTCAGTGTTCTAGAACTCCACTGCTTTCAGTTACAAGCAGTGATTGTGACATCAGCATGAGAATGTTCAGTAAAGAACATTCTAATCACATTAGAATGTTCTAATCACCTTAAAGGGTTGAACTCATTCAGAACACTGCTGCTGTTCTAATCATGAACTCTGCGGTGTCTTTGCTGGTTCTAATCACAGCTTGCATGAAATTCCAGATTCTGGCACTTTCCAAGGGTAGATTTTCCTCCAGGCTTTCTATCTACAGTAATCATCAAACAGATATGCCCATGCACAAAGCCTGCTGCTCAGAAACATTTGCTCGTGTGATAGTTCTCCCAAGTGTGTTTGCAAAGCCCAAACTTGCCTGTTTTTATCTCACTGGTGTTCCCAGAGTGGTGCAATGAGCTGTCGACAGCCATGGCAGCAGAAGAATCGCTCCGTCACCTTCCGATACGAGCTGAAACACACACATACACTCTTCCTCTTGGTTCCCATCCTGGCTGAACATGTCAAAACAACCAGTATCTGATTTCTCCATCTCACTAAAGTGAAATCTGATATATCCTCATAAGACTCCACAGGAAAAAAAAGGTTCAGGATTAAAATTTTTGTGGCATAATACAAGTTTCTTGGATGGTGAACGAATGCAGTGAAAATATTTGCAGTGTCGCTGTGAAAATGTATTCAAAACTATTATTTATTTTTATTGAATGTCCCTTGTAATGTAGGTTTCAGCAGTAGTAGAATGTATAGTTACTGAGATTAAGACCAGAGACTCAAGTCCCCTCCAGGGGACAAAAGTGAATTGCTGGGGTTTCACAGGATAAGTCATGTGACTCCTGAATGTCATTGTTTGGAGCTATGCGCCCAATTAGGATGAGGCAAGATAACTCATGAACCATGTTGAGTTGCAAAGAGAGACAGGGGTTGCTATGAGTCCCATAGATCATTTAAAGGCTGTATACGCACATTAGCAAAAAGCGTGTTTGTTACCCGTGTGGATAATTGTTGAGAATCACCATATGCGATCGCTGAAATAATTAGCCTAGCCTACTCCTACGTGCTCATATTTATTGCACTGATCCAATTCGATGTTCTTTCTCTCTGCTAGATGTTCCTTTGTGTGTTGCTCCTACACGCACCTATGTGTTTACATCAAAGACAGAGAGATAAATAATATTAATTATATTATACACCCGCTAGATCAATGAAATCTGTGCTTGTTAACCGGCACAGGCCATCTCAATAAAAACGAATATAAAGGCGTACACATTAATAGGTATAATTCATATTGTGTTTATCAGAAACACATATCTAGTAGCACAGCAATAGTAGGAGTACAACGGGCAAGAGTTACACGTCCTCGTGCTGCTGGTTTTTATTTATTTATTTATTTTTTATTATTTCCAAAAGACATTTTAAGCCCACTCCATGCCATTATTTTGGGTGTGTCATATACAAATGAATTCAGATTAGAAGCTGTCTCAAGCACACAGTATATAGTAAAATGTCAAGTGTTAATTCAACTCCTGTGTTAATTAAAATTGAGTCCAATAGGGACCGTATGTGCTCTGTAGCAGTTGATTTAACACTGAACATTTTACTGTGTAATGTTGTTGAGCAGGGCATTTCCAGACTATCACTGAAAGTGGGAAATTATCTGTACTTTATTTGTAAGATGTGGGGGAAAAATGCACATACGCATCGACAAATGCTGAACTTGCCTGATAAATGTAATTTATGTATTTGACAAAAAGAAAGAAAAAACTATGGTTCAGAGTTGTCAGTTGAGTGTGCAAAAATACATTATGACCATGCGATTGCAAGAGATTTCAAGGGTCTGATTTCATGTCCAAACGAAAAACCAAACGATTATTCAGACGGAAGAGACGCAGCAACGAGACGCATTACTTGCACATTCTAAAACCATATGACGCTGCACGGGACAAGCACGGCTATGTTTATCATCCGGTGATCTTGTTCAAGGTTTGCTTTAAGGCTCTGGCAGTAATGAGATCACAGGGAAATGTGGGTTTTTTGCCCTTCAAAGAAAGAGCCCTTGGACACATGTTTTTACATGAAGCAACAGATATGATGCAAGATTCCTGAAGCTCTACCGCACAAAAGGCACGGTACCACTTTAAAAAAAACCACTTACTTGCTCACTGTCGATGAACAGGTCGGATCAGCATCCTGGCGAGTAACTCTGGCACCAGCTTTCGTGGCTGTGGTAGACCACATAATAATGGGGAGCCTGCTTAAGAGCCTGTTATTTATGCAAGCAACGCAACATTTTGTGCAGGCATGACTTTCCGCCACCGAGTAAACGTCCAAATGTTGAGTACCCATTCCAACCAGGTCACTATTAGTTCAACAAAGCACTTCGCAAGAAAAATAGAAATTATCAAACGGTACACGGCACCTCTACATAGCTAATATGATGTTTCTCTCCAGTAAGATGTCATAGTTTCGCATTAAAAGTAGCTCTCTCTGTTGATATTACAGATGAAGTATGGAGCTGCATTCAGACAGGAGACAGGCACCAGAAGGCCTCGTGCTGGTTAGCTTTTCGGTTTAAGGAGAAGTCCATCTCCCGGGAGAGACTGGGGGAATCAGGGGCGCCGCACGTCACCTTTTTACGCCCAAAAGCGTTATTAGCAGGAGCACCGGCCGCCGTTTAGATGTCCGGGCGTCGCCCGGGGAGCCTGGGGAGTTTGGAGGTGAACTGCGACAGCAGGGAGGACAAACAACGAACACGAGATTACCGACCGCAGCAGCTGCTGCCCAACGTCTTGCGGCTTCCGCAGGGAACATAGCATCATATTTACACTATTTCCTATGCATGAGGCATTAAAAAAAGTCTGGCTTTCCACTGCAAGAGGTGATTTTTGTTGTTGTTGTTGTCTTGTGATCAATTTGAGATGCAACAACCTCATGATATAGGCTACACACACAAACCTAAATGACATGAACAAAGATTTAAACTGTGCTCTCTTGCATATTTCACGCCAATATTTCTTATTAGGCCTTATTTTCTCATGAAGATGCTCCATTTACTGTAATAATAGGTGACCTCTTGCCCAGTGCATGCTGGGATAGGCTCCAGCGACTCTGACCAGGAATAAGCATGTTAGATAATAGATTAATGGATGGTTCCTCAAGCAAGTGAAAGCAGACAAAAAAACTACATCTTCACTCCTGAACAGGCCAGTGTGGTGAGGGATGGAGGTGGATCCATAGGGATGGAGAGCTGGTGAGGGATGGAGGTGGATCCACAGGGATGGAGAGTTGGTGAGGGATGGAGGTGCATCCACAGGGATGGAGAGTTGGTGAGGGATGGAGGTGCATCCACAGGGATGGAGAGCACCTCTTCCTCACATCAATGCCTGAGGCCAGAGAGCACCATTTATCGCCCTCTGCAGCAACGAGGAAAACCGGCCCACTGGCTGCAAGTAAAGCATCATGCATAATCATAACCAGACCATTATAATTACAAGATCGAATGAAATTAAATGGCATATCATAATCTGTTTAAAGTAACATCACAGCCCTAACGATGCAATTACCGTACGTAACTGGGTGGTTATAGCTCTGGTAATAAAGGGAGTCACAAAGAGCACCCAGGGGGAGGGTAAGGTCAGGGTTCAGGACCACAGAAGGGATATCGTCAGACAGAGTCGCCCTCGGACTGAACCAGAAACCTAGGATTGTAAAAGTTGTCCAGATGTTAATCTCATAGAGCTTCTTACTGTAAACCAATGGGCTAGTGGCTTGTCTCACGCTCAGTGACTGGGGACTCAAGCAAACAGAAACAAAATATTAAAATATCTTCTCTGATCTCATACAAGGTGGTATTATTGATAGAGTGGTATTCTTTAAATTGAAGTGACTCTATGACTGACTCGAACTTGAGTATATTCAGTGACTGTCGAGGTGCATTTAAATAGAAAACCTTACATCCTGCAGAAAGTGATTGAAATGTTATCAACTGCAGTTCACACTTTGATTGTTCAAAATGAGCACTTTCCTGCTGAGCTCGCCACTTCCAAAAAGCTGAAGTGAATTTGAATCAAGCACTTCAAATTATTTGTCAAATATTGTCATTCTGGCCATATTTAAGCTGTGAATGCTTGAAGACGACAAAATTTTCCTCAAATGTGGCCAATTTCCTTCACTTTTGCAAGGAACGCTGACCATATAATTTGTCAAATCTCCTCATTGTAGCAGTGACTACGTTTTCTTTTTTTGTTATAAGAGAATGATATGAAGTCAATCACTCTTCGATTACGAGCTGTGGGCGGACTTGTGAGTCATTCTGGTGAGAATATCTTCTGACAGTGCAGGAGGGGCGAATCTCCACAGTCATGAATAACAGAGGGTAATGTACTGAGAGGATGACAGAGCAACACAAACTGGAGCGAAACAAGACAGGAGGACAGAAAATGGGTTAAAATGACAGTGGCAGCCGCGGGCTTTCTGACGGCAATTTGTCTGATTGATTAGCCACTGAGAAGCACATTTTTTTAATTGAGACCCCTGGGCTGTTAGTATTACATAACAGTCATTTAGACAGACACTTTTATCCAAAGAAACTTAGAGAATGTCTCTATTTTTTTTTTACACAGTATGCTTTTATACAGCTAGGTAGGAAACTCAGGTTAAGCACATTGATCAAAGGCACAACAGCAGGGCCTTGCCCGGGAAGCAAACCAGCAACCGTTCAGATGCAAGCCAAATTCCTTTACCGCTATGCAACCACTGCAACCGCTAGCAGACCTCACCGATAACGTTCGGTGAAATGTCAAATTTGCTGTGGGACGCCAATGCTGCAGAACATGTAGAAAGAAACCTCTCTTTCTTGTCAAGCATGCAATTCAGTTAATAATCATCTTACACACAAGACTGCAAGACATGGGACAAAACATAGGGCCCTTCAATCTCCATCTTCGGGGCACAGTATAGCACCGCATATAAAGTGCCATCTCTCTGCAGACCTGGGGAAATAGACAGGGAAAAGTACACGTGTGCTGAGGAACTCCAGAGGGAACAGCTGCATGAACGTGGCTTTCTTGGAACACAGGGAAATGAAGGGGAAACTATAACCACACAACCAAGTAGAGACTCTTCTCAAGGGGCTTGCAATGTCCTCATGAGCCAATCAGATTCCAACTATCCCTCTGGTCATGCTCTAGGCCAATCAGATTCCAACTATCCCTCTGGTCATGCTGTAGGCAAACAGTTAAGTCCTTCAAACTTTAATATGCTTTTCTTAGACACACAGCTTCAGATTTATATATTTTTTCACATTGTAAGCATTAGCAAAACAGAGTAAGAAAAAATGTATTATTCTGTTTTTTTCCATTTTAACTGTCTCCAGATTATTTTGGATAATTTGATTTTTTAAATATTAATTGGATTTTACCAACATTAGATGACTGGACATAGTAGTATTGCCACTGAACACCCCCATAAATTGCATTAAATGAGACATACCAATGTAATAATATGCCCTTGTTTCCCAGAAACTTGAGGTGACATCATAGCTGAAGTACCTCTCCCATGGACTAGTTTGAAAATAAAATTGAGTCATGACAGATTGATCAATACCTCTAAAGCTTTTCCATTGAGGAAAGGATTTCCAAAGACATCAAATGAGCTATGACTAAGCTAACAAAGAAACTGCATATAGCATTCATTAAATGTGATGACCGGACATCAATAAAGGTAATAAAATAAAATATTTCCACCAAACATAATCGCTGAAGTACTCACAAAATTGGAAGCAAACTCTTACCATACAAAGGCTGTATATTCAGTTGAGACTATAGAACACTGCATAGCCAACATATGAAGTCAAATTTAATCATGGATCAAGGGCAATAGGGTGCACTAGTTTAACTCAATTTATACAGTTAATCAAAATGGTATTATCTTGCAAGGATGTCAAATCACACAAGAAACTCAATTCACCATCTATAATAATAATGTCATTGTAGTCTGATGGATTTTATTGACTACATCACTGCCACTGTTTTGTTGGACTCCTTCCAAAATGAAATATAGGCTGATAATATAATAATAATATTATAATAATATGCGATTCCACAAGGCCTCTCCTTCCTTGATTAGTCCCTTTTTTTTCTCCTGCTGAGTTTGGAGAAAACTGAGTTTGGGACATAAACAGGCACCAGGATTCCCACTGCAACACTGACAGAAGGAAAATGCTTTTACAGCCAAGCTGAGCGGAAACATTTTTCAACTCGCAGTGACATGATCGCGGAAGACATCAGATAAGCCGTCAATGTCACGATTTGAACTGATTGACTGGAAGAAAAAAAAACCATCTGCAATATATATAAAATCTACAGGCTGTCATAATATTTCTCTCTTTCATAAAACCAGCAAGAAGCCTGAAACACGATACCAGGAAGCTGTGTAGCTGTGAAAAATCATTTGACAGGCCTATTTACAGATATATCTTTTTGGAAAACACTACAAGCCACCCTTAAAGGAGAAATACAGAGTTTCCCCTTTTAAGACAGAAAGAATTCCACAGTACAAAATTACCAAACCATTGAGCTTGTGATACCATCCCTTTTCCTATATCACCATTACTTACAATTATAATGCCTGTCTGTATAATAAAACTCCCTGATTACAGATTTCAGTAACAGCACTACAATAAGGGAGAATGCACTGTCACAGCCTGGAGTCGTTTATGTTAGCATATGAAAAATGATTTTTTTCAAGTTTTGTAAACCATATTTTACTGTTTTTTTTTTTTAATAAAGTGGCAGGGGATACACTTAGGTTAGTAGTAAGACTTCTGAAACAGATTCACAAAGTTTATTACAAACTGTCCCCGACATCAAAGGTAGAAAAAAATAAAAAGGAGTACAGCATTTTCACTAAATAAGAGTCGCATCAGACCTCTTATAGCTTTGATAATACCAGTCCATGACCGCATGGTTTGCACCTCCTTAACTTGGCTGAAGATGGGGGCGACATAGCTCAGGAGGTAAGAGCATTTGTCTGGCAGTCGGAGGGTTGCCAGTTCGATCCCCCGCCCTGGGTGTGTCGAAGTGTCCCTGAGCAAGACACCTAACCCCTAATTGCTCCCAACAAGCTGATTGGTACCTTGCATGGCAGCCTTTCACCGTTGATATGTGAGTGTGTGTGTGTGTGTGTGTGTGTGAATGGGTGAATGAGAGGCATCAATTGAAAAGTGCATTGGATAAAAGCGCTATATAAATGCAGTCCATTTACCATATTGCCTGGAGACATTTCAATCAGCTATGTTCAATCGCCACATATGTAGATTTGGAGCAAACCATAGCAGTGCCTATTTCTGAATATTTGTCCAATCAGAATACACCACGAAAAGCTGTGTTTTTCCCCCCCACAGACAGTAGTTTTGGTGCAAGCCTGTGAAAGGCTAATCTGTAACTGGTGTACTGGCGTTTATTCTGCTGTTGGCCACCAGGAGGTACTACAGTCTGAACCAGTCGTTTCATCTCCAAACACACCCAAGCAGTTGACTAAAATTAGCCTATGTCAACATTCTCTAGGGCTGCAATTTGCCTCTTTCCAGTTGCACCTTGGTACAGATTTCGGGGTTTAAACAATGTTCTCTTACAATACTGATTACAGAAATATGTATTCATTCATTACTGAGGATCAGTGTCATCAATATCCTGATGTTCACAGAAGGTCTTAATTCAGATCAATAAAAAAACAAATTTTGCAGAAAGATTGATCACTGCAGATTCAATTAAAATTCTCAAAAACATAAAAGCACCCACATAAATACCCATGTTTTACATGGACATAAGATCCACGTATTGTGTTGATTGCACTGCAGTGTTTTTGTTCACAAAGCATGCTGCTACAGTCATTGTTCTTCAGTAATAATAAACACAAATTCTGTACCACATCTAGAGACCAATGCTTATCTAATTACTTCTAAAGGAGTATAAACTATTTTATTTGTGCATTGTGTTGCATGTCACGGAAATGCTAAGATACTCGCCAAAGAAGCATCTGGAGTGTGATGCTAATGAGAGGCTGCTAGCTAACTCACACTCAAAAGAAACTTGCATTCGCTGTGGCACTTTGAGTCTACACCAGACAATGACAGTGACCTTGACTGCTGCCCTTCACTGTTTGCTGAGGAGAATCAAAACACTGCGAGCAGAATGACACCTGACAGCAATTAACATTTGTGCGCTTCGCTGCTTCAGCTCTTGAGAATCATTACTGCAATTAATGCCCAGTTTCTCCCTCTTTCTGTGATGTGTGATTTATCAAAGCGCAGTCCTAGCTTCGGAAAAGTTCTGATTTCTCCCACGCAGTAGGCTAGAACAGAATCACAGAATGATGTCGGAAAAGTCTGCCACATAAAGCGTGTTAAAAATGAACTGAAATGAAGAGTTACAGCTTCATGAACATCACCCAATATTTTGTTACAGGAGCAGCTGTACAGTGTTTGTAGTTTATGGGCATCTAGTTGTGGTTTATAATTCAAAATGGTCTAGTAATCTAAGGCCTCTCAGAAGCTTATAAATACAATATAAATGGATTTTCATGATTCTGAATGAGGCAGTACACAAAATATCAATCTGTATTTTAAATGCACATAATGCTAATCATGTCCATTATCTCAATGGGGATGTGGGGCAATTTCAGAAATGTAATATGACCGTCTAGACAGAAGCTTTTATTTATTTGTTTTACTTCAATGATGTAATGTGGCTATGGAATGAAACCAATAGTGTACAGGAAGTTCTTAGGTGTTACTAGTCAAGTGTTCCCAACTACAGTAGCAGAAAGTGCACGTGACCTGGTCCTGCGCTTTTTAAATCGTTGACAAATGGAAAAAAAAACATTTTCTAACTCTTAAGCAGATCGTTTGGCAAAGCAGATATTTTTCATTCAAAGCTTCTCAAATAAAAAAGGCTGTACTTTCCAACCTGCAAAACCAGAGTTTCAAAAGTAATTTGCATTGCAAGGTTACCTCTTAATTATTATACATTTGATCACGCAACAAAAGTTATATTTTGTAAGCGAAACAGTAACCATTAATGATCTTTTTCCCCCCTGCGGTCTTCCTCTCTATGACACCAATAAAATGGACGGTAATGCCACGAACCGCCCATCTTCTGACTCAACATGCCGCTGACGTTATCTTAATGGTTGCTATCACTTTCCCAAGAAACTTGACAGGTGAAAGAAAAACAGCTGTCGTTCTTTTTGATATTGTTATTGTGTGAAGAGTGCATTTGCAATTTCGTGCGAGACGCCATTTGGAAATGGCAAATTTAAAGTACGTCATTAATATGGCGCCAAAAGATTTTTTTTAAGTGTGAGCTTATTTTTTGTAAGGTTGCAAGACCCAGTATACGCCTGTGCAATCAGACAGGAGGGAGAGCGCGAGCAGCAGGGAGAGCACGAGCAGGCGCGAGAGGGAGCGTGCGAGCGACCACGAGAGGGTAGAAATGTTTTTATGGCAGAGCATTGCGAAACTAACGTTAGCTGGCTAGCAAACCTTGCCTGAGTCCTATACTGCAATTTCAACCTTTCGGTTTTTTTTACGGGAATTGAAGAAAAAAAGACAATCTGGCTATTAATCATAAACTGACGGATGCCACCCCTGGACCTGGATTCTTACCGAAAATGCGACATGGTTTTAGCAAATTTAGCTAACTAGCTAGTTGGCTAGCTAGCCTTATATCATAGTTAGCCCGCTGTGGATGCTCGCTAACTGGTTAGATAATTTGGATTTCGGATGATATCGCTACAAAGTCTAAAAAAGATTAAGTTTGTACAATTAAGAACTGCGTAGGCGGCCATCGCAGTTTTGTTGCATAATATGTTGCGCTCTTGGATGGGATTTAGCTAATGTGGAATAGCGTGGAAATAGTTAGCTTCTTGCTACTTTTTATTTCGACTTAAAGGAGCATCTAACGTTAGCAAGCTAGCTAACACTGTCACTTGCTACCAACGTGGAATGCTAATTTAGCTGTAGCAGGCTACCTACCAATACTAGAATTATCTCTAAATGTCAGTGGTTACCAATGATCTCCTAATATCGCAGCATCGTCCATCCTCCAGCACCGAGGACAGTTTACCTCCTGAAGAAGCCTGCAAGCAAGGTAAAAAGGTACGTTTTCTTGCTGTTAATTTCCCTCCTCCAAAACTGCCAAGAGTGGACTTTCAGTAAGGAATCGTGAGATTTGAAGCTAACTGGCGCATGTAGGTCAGATGTTTTTGGTAGATAACGTAGAAAGGAATGACACTTCAGACCAACTTTTTCATAAATAGGCAAACATTGTTGCGATGGACGTGCATTATTTGAAGCCATCGAGAATGTGGCGGTGTGGTGCATGCAATTATGGTAAACACGAAAGCATTCATGCATCAGGACAGATAGCGAGGGTCCCCTGGATCATATTTGAACGTCTTGGCAACGTATTAGCTACCTAGCTAGCCTGCTAATACTGTTCAGTTGGTGGTTCTGCTGACAGGAAGTGAGCTAGCTTGCTAGCTAAGTTATATCAAACTTGTGCCAGACTCGACGGCTCGCTAGCTTGGTCCGTCGTACTTTTCCCTTCGCGTCAAACAGTCATATTGGTAAATAACCACTTATGTGTGAAATCTTGAGTGCAAGGATGTCAAATGAATGAAACCGAATTCATCCGAAGTGTGCACCGTTTCGGGGGTGGGAGGGGGGACGAAGCTTGCTGGAAAGAGGCAGTCGATGGCATTGCTGAGGGGTGTGTGTGTCTGTGTTTTTTTTTTTTTTTTTTTTTTTTTCTCGATCAGATTGCTGCTGTTGCATGTGATATGTCCTCGCGTAAATTACGCGCAAAGTTGAATGTGAGCGATAAGGCGTGCAGATT